>NC_080171.1:2805727-3017359 GCF_950295315.1 Erinaceus europaeus
AAAGACAGACACACACACTGAGGCACAGACACACACAGAGACACACAGAGAGGAGCTCTCAGTCCCTTGAAGGAAATCAACAAACAGACAAATGTAACATTTCAATGTCCTCCAAGAACTGGAGAAGGGAGGTCAAGGGCTAAGGTGGGTGAAGAATCTGGAGAGGAGGCCCAGGAGCAGCTCAGCCAGTCAGTCACACTTGGACGTGGGAACGCCCCACGCGGGAACCACAGCACACCTTACCCTGTGCAGCGTCAAGCCCCCGCCACCACAGGCCAGCACAGTGGAGCGGTGCTGTGGTATCTCTCCATCCCTTTTCCTTCCTCTCTCTACCTGTCTCTCACCCTCTGTCTAATATATAAAATAGCCTGCTGGAAGCAACAAAATCATGGTTACGTGGAGTTCCAGCAATAACCCTGGTGGCCAGAAATGACAGAGAGCCGGGATGGGTGCGTTGTTATGGGCTGGGTGGGGGCCAGAGAGGTGGCTCAGTGATGGAGCACAGGCTTTGCATGTGTGGGCCCTGGCTTTGATGCCCCTACACCAATTATCAGCACTACATTTTATTTTGATTTAATTTAATTTTACTTCCAGGGTTATCACTGGGACTCGGTGCCTGCACTACGAATCCATTGTTCCTGAAGCCATTTTTTTTTTTTTTTTTTGGATAGGACAGAGAGACGTTGAGAGAGGAGGGGAAATAGAGCGAGAGAGAAAGACCCTTGTGCTTCATACTATGTGCGCTTAACCCGTTGCGCTACCGCCCGGCCCCCACCAGCACAGCATCTTTTAAATAAAGCTAGTGAGGGGCAGGCGGTGGCGCTCCTGGTTGAGTGCAAGTCACTGGGCACAAGGACCCAGGTTCGAGTCCCTACTCCTCACCTGCAGGAGGGAAGCTTCACAAGTGGTGAAGTGGGGCTCTGTCTCCCCCACTCTCAATTTTCTCTCTTTCCTATCTAATAAAAAAGGAGAGGAAAAAAATAGCTGCAGGAGCAGTGAATTCGTAGTGTCAGCACCAGGTCCCAGCAACGAACAAGTAAATAAACAAACAAATAAAGTGAGAAAGAACAGAACATCATAGGTGGGGGGGGGGGGAGGAAGCTTCCGTCTCACTCCACCCCGCTACGGTAACCGGCCCAAGGAACCTGGGTCCCAATGCTTTGGACCACTTCTGGTTTGCTGATGTCCAATTACAGCTGAATCTTTACCCAAACTCTTGAGATGATTTTAAGAGAACAAGAAACAGGTAGGGAGGGAGGAAGGGAGGGAGGGCCTGCGAGGTGATATTTCAGCAGAAGCTGCCTTACAATTTTGAAACTCCACCTCACCACGCATCACCTGTTCTCTTTCAGCGCAGAGACGATCCGGCAGGAACTAGAGAGAGAGAAAATGATGAGAAGACTGTTGATGACCGAACTGTGACATTCTCCCTTGTTGTCTGGAGGACGGCGTGGTGCCTTTTGTCTGTTTTCTTTCTTCGGGCTTTGTGTGCTCACTCTAGCACAACTTACAGACGTGTGCTCTGTCCGCCCGGGCGTCCATGGTTAGTTAGTTGAAGGCAACCTCTGGCTTGACTTTGGAAAAGCTATTATGTCTGTCTCTGAGGAGAGTTTTCTACAACTGTAGTTGAGAGACCATTTGGTAATCCTAGGAAAAGATGGAAGATGGGAACGTGGAGCTTCCTCTTCAGAAGAGCGTGCGTGCGTGTGTGCGTGTGTGTGTGTGTGCGTGCGTGTGTGCGCGTGTGTGTGTGTGTGTGTGTGTGTGTGTGTAACCACACAGGGGTTAATGTGTGGAACCCTGTACTGTCAGTCTCAACCATATGATCTTTGTATGACTGAAACTTGCATCAAGCTTTGACTGTTTGCTAAAGAGTCATTTTTAATGAGAGAACACGTCTTCACTGCTGGTTCTCCATTCACACTGGTGAACACACACAGATCTTACAGAGTCCTGAACGTTCCTTTGTATTCAGACATGAGTAGAAGAACTAAAAACAAAAGAGAAAGTTTCAAAAGACTGAAGTGACTTCAACTTAATCTGAAATACAGTTTAACCTGTGAATTTGTTGGGTTGTGTCATTTGGGATAAACAGGACCTGCTTCTGAACTCACAGTAGGAAATTACGGCTTAAATTTGTGGAACAATTCTCACAAAGTTAAGACCATTTTATATCAAGATTAATTCGGGCATTTCCCCCGAACGAAAATGATGTGTCATGTTGATCAACTCTTGTCCTATTGATAAGACACCTGACCAGAAGGAACTTCGTTCCCTTTTATATAGTTTGAATACGTGAATTTTAAAATTTTTATTACGCACTTAGGTTTGCAGGAATAAAGGAACCCCAACCTGTAAATTGTCTCCCAGTGAAGATGCACATGTTTTTACACAGCTGTGATCAGTGTGTGCCTGCTCTGCCCACACACAAATGTGTCTCCTCTTAACCAACACACATTTCACCCACTTCCATGTCCTGAGATCTGAGTCCCATCATCAGTCTCACTCCTCTCCATTAGAGAACTTTTTTTTAGTACTATCCAAGCCTTTTACTCATAAACAATGCTGCTATACATGTATTTGTAAAAAAAAAAAAAAAGAAAAAGAAAAAGAAAGAAAAGAGAAAGAAAAAGAAAAAAACTAAGTTGCTACTTTTGGATTCTTCTCTTGGGAGTGTCTCCAGAGAAGGATTACAAGGTCAAAGACCATGAACTCTTCTATTGCTCTTGTGGGATATCGCCAGATTGCTTTCTAGAAAGATCCAGTCTCTGGACTGGAAGGACCTTAAAGGTCGTGTACAGTTTAAATACCCCCCTGAATGCTTGAACCCCCTCTATGATATTTGATGCCACCAGCAATGCACAAGCTTTTCTATTTGCCAATCGCTCTGTCAGTAGTGGCTTTTACTGTCTTTGTTTATGTTCCCTGGTTTAACAGTTCTGTAGAGTCGTTCCTGAGAAGTCGTTTTGTTTCAGCAATTGCTAGCAAGGCTAAGCACTTTTCTGTGTGATGGTTTACTAGCTGTATTTCTGGTGTGTGAAGCGTTCATCCATTTCTTATGGTCACTCGCCAAGTGGGATTGAACCCATATCTTTGTATCAGAACTGTATTTTTATGTTGTATTGTACAGTTTGCTCTCCTGTCCCTATCCTTAAAACTGAATGGTGCCGATAATTTGATACTAATGATTATTAAAAAAAAAAAAAGCAAGGCCTCATTTACCTACATTGTTGTAAAATGAGGTGGGTAACATATATTCAGATAACAGAGGACTAACCCTTTTAAGTGCTGAATCTTTGAAATTTTAACAGTTTTTTGAGGGAAATCTTTGTAAAATGTATTACGTACGTACTTCCCTGCCTTACTCAACAGAGTATGCTGGAGAGGATTTAAACTTTTCCTGAGGTGTCACAGTCATCATCACAAACATCAGCCCCTTTTGCTCTGTGCTTTGGTGCTGCGAAGTCAGGCGCTGAAGACACGTGTGACGCTTGGCTTTGCCTGTTCCAGACTAAGTACGCTGTTGTCCTTCGTTTTTTTCTTTTTTCTCTCTTTCTTTTTTGCCACTGGTCTGCTCTGTTGGCAAAGCCAGCTGGGGCAGCTGTGATGCAAGGTACCTCTTCCCCTCGGCCCCATGACCCCCAGCCAGCTTTATAACAGCTTCAGCTGTGCACACCTGTGCAGCCTGGGGGAGGCGTCTGTGCCTGGGGTTGTTACCTCTTGCTAATCCATCACCCTCCTCCTTTCCCAGCCTGTGGAGTCTTCTGTTTTTCGCCTTCTGCTTTTGCTGATAGAGACAAAACCGCTATTTTCTTGGGGAGCCCAGGAGACCTCGCGCTGCATCCTTGTGAGGAAGGTGGCCATTGTCCTCAGGTCCCGAGTCCCCTCTGGGTTTGCAGATGTTTTAAATGCCGATGTCACTAAAAGCCTAATGATCATTCAGCCGGCTGTTACTGTATATGGAAACTCAGTCCCTTTGGCAGCTCAACTTGAACCAGTAAAATCAAGAGGATTCCACCACTTTGGCAATTGTCCTGTTATTTGCCTCCTGAAATGTCTAGTGGGTGGTTGGCATGGTGACCTGAGATGGCACTGTGTCACACAGAGGGTAAGAGTGAATTGGTACAGTCATTTCTGTTCCTGCTCATGTGCTAAATACCAAAACAACAGCACTGTAAGATGGCATGACACACACCTCATGTGTGTGTTGGGGGGATCAGCTTGTGACATCACCATTCCAGGGCCAGGGTTCAGGCTGTGGGTCACAGACTCCTGATGGAAGGGGTGGGGTCCTTCCTGTAGAGGCTTGGGAACCCTGAAGCCACCGGGTCTGCGGATATCGACTCCAGCAGAGATACAGTTAAAGAGCCTTAGAGCTAGGGATTAGAGCCCTCTGAAGACTGCACCTGCATGCGACCAGAATTTTATATTCCCTCAACAGCAAAGGCACATTCTCTTTTCTTTATTTTTTAAAAATTATCTTTATTCATTTATTTATTGGATAGAGAACAGCCAGAAATTGAGAGGGAAGGGAGTGAGAGAGACAGAGAGACACCTCCAACACTGCTTCACCACTCAAGAAGCTTTCCCTTGCAGCCGGGGGCCGAACGATGGAACCCGGGTCCTTGTGCACTGTAACATGTGCACCCTGGGAGTCGGGCGGTAGCGCAGCGGGTTAAGCGCAGGTGGCACAAAGCACAAGGACCGGCGGAAGGATCCCGGTTCGAGCCCCCGGCTCCCCACCTGCGAGGGAGTCACTTCACAGGCGGTGAAGCAGGTCTGCAGGTGTCTGTCTTTCTCTCCCCCTCTCTGTCTTCCCCTCCTCTCTCCATTTCTCTCTGTCCTGTCCAACAACGAAAAACGACAATAAAAAAAAAAAAGTTTAAAAAAAACTGCCCCCCTTTCTTTTTTTAAAAAGAGATTTTTGGTTTTTGTTTGTTTTGCCACAGCACTGCTCAGCTCTGGATTATGGTGGTGCAGGGGATTGAACCTGGGTCCTTGGAGCCTCAGGTGTGGGAGTCTCTTTGCATAACCATTATGCTGTCTACATCCACCCACTTTTTTTTCTTGCTTTTTTATTGATTGATTGATTGATTATTGGACAGGGAAATTGAGAGGGGAGAGGGAGGCAGAAAGGGAGAGAGACAGAGAGACACCTGCAGCCCTGCTTCACCACAGGTGAAGCTTTCCACCTGCAGGTGGGGACCAGGGGCTTGAACCCAGGTCCTTGCACACTGTAACACAAGCACTTAACCAGGTGAGCCACTCACTGCCTGGCCCCCATGTATCAGGAACTTTACCTTCCTTTTGTGATGATCCCGGGAAACAATAGGTTCAGAAAGGGCTTCCTGTAAGGGCTTTCTGTAAGCCAAAAGATGATGGAGCCAGGTAAAGAGGCCAGATTAAAAGTTTAAAATAGGGGCCAGGTGGTGGCTCACCTGGTTGAGGGCACATGTTACAATATGCAAGGACCCCAGGTTCAAGCCCCTGACCCCACCTGCAGGGGGAAAGCTTTGCAAGTGGTGAAGCAGGGCTGCAGGGGTCTCTCTGTCTCTCTCCCTTTCTCTGTCTCCCTTCCATTCTCTTGATTTCTGGCTGTCTCTATTCAATAAATAAAGATAATTAACAAAAAATTTAAGTTTGAAATATTAGGGAGGAACCTATGAGGAATCCTTAGATGGGGCCAGGTGGTGGCGCTCACATCACAGTGCACAAGGACCTGGGTTCAAGCCCCTGGTCCCTACCTGCACGTGGTGAAGCAGGGCTGCAGGTGTCTCTCTGCCTCTTTCCTCTCTGTCTCCCTCTCCCCTCTCAATGTGTCTCTATCCAATAATAAATAAATAAAAATTAAAAACAGAAACACTTGGATCAAGGGGAGAGAGCCTTTAACAATAAGATTAAAACTACTAATTCAAGTCTTATAAGTAAAAGGAAAGGAAGCATCAGACACATGCTCAATGGAATACTACTCAGCAGTTAGAGAAATACTTTAATGTGTCCTTTGAGATTAAACGGATGGAACTGGCAGTGATTAGGATCAGAGAAGCAAGTAAGCACAGGACAAGGAATGGGTGGTTTCATTCTCATATATAGTCAACCCGGATCTGTGGCCTTGGGAGAACTCTGGTGGTGACTGCTGGGGGGGGGGGGGGGTGTCACAGGACTCTGGTGATGGGAGGGTGTAGAATGATACCCTATCATGTTATAATTTTGTCAATCACTATTGAATCACAAATATATGGGGCTAGGGAGACAGCATCATGGTTCTGCAAAAAGACTTTAATGCCTGAGGCTCTAAAGTCCCAGGTTCAATCCCCAGCACCACCATAAGCCAGAGCTGAGCAGGGCCCTGGTCTCTCTGTATGTATCTCCCTCCCCCTCATTAAATAAAATAGGGGGCCGGTAGGTAGTTCTGGTTAAGTGCAGATGGCGAGAAGCACAAGGACGGGCCTAAGGATCCCAGTTCAAGCCTAAGGATCCCAGTTCAAGCCCCCAGCTCCCCACCTGCAAGGAGTCGCTTCAAAGGCGGTGAAGCAGGTGTACAGGTGTCTATCTTTCTCTCCCCCTCTCTATCTTACCTTCCTCTCTCCATTTTTCTCTGCCCTATCCAACAACACTAACAATGATAATAGCAACAAAGGCAACAAAAGGGGAAATATATAGCCTCCAGGAGCAGTGGATTCATAGAGGAGGCACCAAGCCCCAGTGATAACCCTGGAGGCAAAAATTAAATAAAAATTAAATAAAGATCACACACACACACACGCATGTGGAGAGACAGCGGCACCTGCAGACCTGCTTCACCCCTCATGAAGCTGTTGCAGAAATTATCCCCAAATACAAGACCAGATGGTCGAGCTGAAACAGGAGTTTAATACACCAGTGTGTGTTTGAGACTCCAGTCACTCCAGGAAGTTTTCTCTGAACCTTGGAAAAGCCCACAGTTTTATTCTGGTTACATCGCAGTCCTCAAAAAGGGTTGGGGGACAGACCAGATGGACTTACTACTTCAAAGTAAGCAGGAAACAGACTGAGGCAGTCTTTCACAGAGTTACAATACATGCACGGGGGCCCGGGCCTTGGTGCAGGCAGAGGTAGGGAAGCTTGGTAGGTATCGGTCCCAGGCTAGCTGGATTCCTCCCTACTGTTCATCTTCAAGCACGGTTGCCTTGGGCCTACTCACTTGGGAATGTGGAGGGAGGAAGTTAGCTGCTGTCGCTGACGGTTGTGAGGCCCGTCCGACAGCGGAAACACAGACTTAGGCTCTGTGTCCCTGTGTCACAGAGGACATGCAAATCTCCAGCAGGCACACAGGTTAAAATACCGACTCGGGAATCAGGACAGTGCGCACTCTGTGCTCCTCTATTTTCCCACTTCAAAGCTTTTCCCCTGCAGATGGGGAGCAGGAGCTTGAACCCGGGCTGCCATTGTGACAAAGGGTGTCCAGTGGAAACCTGGGTCGGGCCGCCCTTCCCGCATGTGCGCTGGTGCAGCGGGGTCTCGGGCCCTGGGTGGCAGGGCGCGTCCTCAGAGGGGCCCGAGATACGTGCTGCCTGCGGGTGTGCGGCTGAGAGGCAGCGGTTGGAGAAGCCCAAGCGCCCCTGCCACGGATCCGAGGAAGTGGAGGAGCAGGGGTGAAGGGGCTGCGGGGACGAGGGGGAAGGGGGGAGGCGGGGAGCCGCTGCAGGGTGCGCGGCGAGCAGTGGGGGGCTGGGGGGCGCGTGCTCAGAGCGAAACCCGGCAGAGCCAGGCGGCTGGGGGGCGGCGCACAAGGCAGAAAGCGGGGTGAGTGGTGCGCGGGGCTGGCAGTGCGTGGTGTAGGCGGCGCACGGTGCACGGAGTGGGGCGGGCGGGGCGCGGGGTGGGCGGTGCATGGTGTGGGCGGTGCACGGTGCACGGAGCGGGGCGGGCGGAGCGTGCTGTAGGAGATGCGTAGTGCACGGGGTCGAGTGGGCGGTGCGTGGTGCAAGGAGCGGGGTGGGCGGGGCGTGCAGTAGATGGTGCAAGGTGCACGGAGCGGGGTAGGCGGGGTAAGTGGAGTAGGCGGTGCGTGGTGTAGGCGGTGCACGGTGCACCGAGCCGGACAGGCGGGGCGTGGTGCAGGGAGCTGGACTGGCGGTGCGTGGTGTAGGCGGTGCATGGTGCACGGAACTGGACAGGCGGTGCGTGGTGCAGGGAGCGGGGCGGGCGGTGCGTGGTGTAGGCGGTGCATGGTGCACGGAACTGGACAGGCGGTGCGTGGTGCAGGGAGCGGGGCGGGCGGTGCGTGGTGTAGGCGGTGCGTGGTGCACGGAGCTGGACAGGCGATGCGTGGTGTATGCGGTGCATAGTGCACGGAGCTGGACGGGCGGTGCGTGGTGTAGGCGGTGCGTGGTGCAGGGAGCGGGGCGGGCAGTGCGTGGTGTAGGCGGTGCGTGGTGCACGGAGCGGGGCGGGCGGTGCGTGGTGTAGGCGGTGCGTGGTGCACGGAGCGGGGCGGGCGGTGCGTGGTGTAGGCGGTGCGTGGTGCATGGAGCGGGGCGGGCAGTGCGTGGTGTAGGCGGTGCGTGGTGCAGGGAGCGGGGCGGGCGGTGCGTGGTGTAGGCGGTGCGTGGTGCACGGAGCGGGGCGGGCGGTGCGTGGTGTAGGCGGTGCGTGGCAGGGAGCGGGGCGGGCGGTGCGTGGTGTGGGCGGTGCGTGGCAGGGAGCGGGGCGGGCGGTGCGTGGTGTAGGGGTGCGTGGTGCAGGGAGCGGGCGTGGTGTAGGCGGTGCACGGTGCACGGAGCAGGGCGGGCGATGCGCGGAGCGAGGCGAGGCGGGGCGCAGGGCGGCTGCGCGCGGGGGCGGTGCTCGCTGCTCGGTGCTGGCTGCGCGGGCCGGGCGGCCTGGCTGCGGGCGCGGCGCGGGGCGCGGAATGGCGCAGGGGCGCCCGGGGGCCTGGGCGCTGCCGCCGCTGCTGCTGCTGCTCTGGGGCCCCGCCGCCTGCAGCGCCAGCCCGGCGGACGACGGCGCGGGCCCGGGAGGCCGGGGAGCCCGGGGCCGCGCGCGGGGGGCGGCGGGCAGCGACCAGGCGGGGCCGCGCCACGACTCCTCCTACGGCACCTTCGCCGGCGAGTTCTACGACCTGCGCTACCTGTCGGAGGAGGGTGAGGGTCGCACACCCGGCGGGGCGGAGACGCGGGTGACGGGCGCCGAGACCAGACCGGCGGCGGGCCGGGGGCGGGCAGGTGTAGAGCTAAATAGAGACGCGTCGTTAGAGAAACGACCACCCCTGTCTGTGACCTTGGGAGAGCCGCTGCTGTTTCCATGGAGACAGTGGGGACACGGAGCTCTGGTGGTGGGGACGTGTGGCATTATGCCCCTGATACCTTGCAATTTTGTAAATCAGTGTTAAGTCACTAATAAAATGGAGAGAGGGAGAGGGAGAGAAAGAGAGGGAGAGGGACAGAAAGAGAGAGAGGGAAGCGTGCTGGCCAGCAGCCCCTCCGCCAGCAGAAAGGTTCCAAAGAGCTGCCAGCCCCGCCATCTGCCTGCCCCCCTCCCTGCTTGACAGGTGGGGAGACCCAGGCCCTGGGAGGAAGGTGGTCAGCGTGGTCCTGCGAGGCAGGTGGGACCCAGCGAGGCCCCCGCAGGCCTCAGCATCTGGGGTTCTCCCGCCCCGCCGCGCGCTGGCATAGGAGGCCTGGCGAGAGCTTCCTCGGGGCCGAGGTCTGGGCATCTGGTGGGAAGTAGGGGTCCCAGTTTGAAGAGCTGAGCCCTTATTCCCTCCCCGACTGTGTGGACCTACCTTGGCAGTTCGTTTCTGCTCTTTGCAGGCAGAGCTGGGTCCTCCTCCACTCAGCCACTCCTCCTCCCTCCCTCCCTTCTTCCCTTCCTTCCTCCCCACTTCTGTTGTGTCACTGTCCAAGTTGTGGTCCCCAACTGTGAGTCACTATTTTGTGGGTCTTGCGGGGCTCAGAGACCAGGGGCTTTGAAACCACGGGACTTGTAGAGCTGCACCAGTAAGTGCAGAAAGTCAGACAGATGTTAGAAAGGATGGCAGCTGACATTTTGTTCTTGCCGTTATTTAGGAAATAACGATATTCCGAGGTGGGATGGTGGCATAACTGGTTGAGTGCACAAGGGCTGAGTTTCGAGCCTCTGGCCCCCACCTGCAGGGGAAAGCTTCAAGAGTGGTGAAGCAGATGTCTCTCTGTGTCTCCCTCCCCTCTCAATTTCTGGTTGTCTCTATCAAAGAAATAAATAAATTAAAAAAGAAAATAGCGGGGGGTCAGGCAGGCAGCAGGATAAGCGCAAGTGGTGCAAGGACCAGCGTGAGGATCCTGGTTCAAGCCCCTGGCTCCCCACCTGCAGGGGAGTCACTTCACAGGTGGTGAAGCAGGTCTGCAGGTGTCTCTCTTTCTCTCCCCCTCTCTGTCTTCCCCTCCTCTCTCCATTTCTCTCTGTCCTATCCAACAACAACAACAATAATAATATTAACAACGATAGACAGCAAGGGCAACAAAAGGGAAAAAATGGCCTCCAGGAGTGGTGGATTCATAGTGCAGGCACCGATCCCCAGCAGTAACCCTGGAGGCAAAAAAAAATACATACATATATATATATATATATATATATATATATATATATATATATATAAAAGCTTTGGTGAGACAGAAGAAGGGCACTTAGCTGGGGTGCCCTCACAGTGACAGCGGGACACGCAGCATGGGTAAACATCCCAACTCTGGGCCAGGAGGTGGTGCACTGAGTTAAGGGCACACAGCACTATATAAGGACCTGGGTTTGCAGCCCTGCTCCCCGCCTGCAGGGGGATGCTTCATGAGCAGCAAAGCAGGTGTGCAGGTGTTTGTCTTTCTCTCCCTCTCTGCCTCTCTCTCTCCTCCTCCTCCTCTCTTAATTTCTCTCTGTCCTACTGAATGGAAAGGAAACACACACACACACACACACACACACACAAAACACCGGAAGTATTCATACTGCCAGCACTGAGCCCCAGCGACTGGAAGACAAAAACATCCCTAGTGTGTGTGCTTGTTTCTCCCCCCCTTCTTCACACATCACCCACAGCTTGTCTCTGACCCACAAAGATCTGTGATGCCTGCAGCCTGTTCCCTGGGTGAATCTTCACCTCCGTCAAGAATCTTCTCTTTGGCCCAGTTTCCTTTTACAGTCGTCCCCTGTGTGTTCACTACCCATTCTTCTCTCTGACAGCTTTCACTGATCTGCAGAGAAAGACCCTCCAGTCACCTGGTGGGAGGAGTGGTCCCGTCTGTGGGATGCAGCTCTCAGGGCAGGACCTGCAGTGGGAAAGGAGCGAGGCAGGCAGGGAGTTTGCTTGCGATGGGAGGCTGTGGCAGGTGAGGGCATCAGACCTTCAGACGCTTCCACTCAGCACACAGGGCTTCTTAGTGACTGGGCTGCTTGTTTCCTGAATTCTTGAAAGAAAGAAAGAGAAAGGAAGAAAGAAAAGTGGCATTGCGGTATGAAATCTGACATCAGAAGTAGACAGTCTGAGGGGGCAGGGAGAGCTAGCATAATGGTTATGCAAAGAAACTCTAGTGCTTGAGTTTCCAAAGTCCCAGGTTCAATCCCCGTACCACCACAAGCCAGAGCTGAACAGTGCTGTGGAAGAAAAGAAAAGAAAATTTGAGTAAGGCGGGAGGGGAGTAGAGAGTTTACTGAAACTATGAGTGAGCCCACTAACCACAGCCTAGCCTATCCAGAGTTAATTTTGCCAGTATCTTAGATTTGCCCAGAATTCCAAAGCCAGAGACTTGAGTCTCATCTGGCTTGGTGTTGTTTTTGACGGGTTATGTTGTTTTCGCCGGGCTGGCTTCACGGGCATGGGCGGGTAACAGACGACCAGGGACTCATGGTTGAGCTGTAGGCAGTATCTCTTTATTCATGCAGGATGCAGCCGAGCTAAGCTAAACTCAAGGTAAAGTAAAACTCACAATGCTGTCTTTATATATACTTGCCAAGTAAGGTGGAAACAGGATGTGACATAGAGAGGGTGGAGAGAAAAGTGACTGGTGAAAATCAGAGTGTGACAAAGAGGGGGCAGATTAGGCGAGAATCCTATCACTGAACCACAAATACCCTGGAGGGAGGGTGGAACTTGTTAACAGTGGTTATGTAAATAGAATGAAGTGGTTATGTAAATAGAATAGTGTTAAGCAGGGGGGATTTAAACCAAATGAAACAGAAGGGGTCTCATGCATACCAACAGCTTGGTATTTTTTTTTTCTCCTCCAGGGTTATTGCTGGGCTCGGTGCCTGCACCATGAATCCACCGCTCCTGGAGGCCATTTTTCCCCCTTTTGTTGCCCTTGTTGTTGTAGCCTCGTTGTGGTTATTATTATTACCATTGTTGATGTTGTTCGTTGTTGGATAGGACAGAGAAATGGAGAGAGGAGGGGAAGACAGAGAGGGGGAGAGAAAGATAGACACCTGCAGACCTGCTTCACCGCCAGTGAAGCGACTCCCCTGCAGGTGGGGAGCCGGGGGCTCAAACTGGGATCCCTACGCCAGTCCTTGCGCTTTGCGCCACGCGTGCCCAACCCACTGCGCCACCACCCAACCCCCATGGCTTGGTATTTTTAATTGTCCTTAAGTGTGCTCATCTTCTAATTAATTATGTTTTTTTTTTAGTATTTATTTATTCCCTTTTGTTGCCCTTGTTTCATTGTTGTAGTTATTATTGTTATTGTTCTTGATGTCGTTGTTATTGGATAGGACAGAGAGACATGGAGAGAGGAGGGGAAGACAGAGAGAGGAGGAGAGAAAGACAGACACCTGCAGACCTGCTTCACCACCTGTGAAGCGACTCCCCTGCAGGTGGGGGAGCCGGGGGCTCAAACCGGGATCCTTATGCCAATCCTTGCGCTTTGCGCCACGTGCGGTTAACCCGCAGCGCTACCGCCCGACTCCCTAATTATGTTTTTGTTTAGACATGCCCATTTTCAGTCCTCTTAGGGGTTCCACTCCCCTAGCCTTTGACGTTCCTCCGGACTGCTTCAACTCAAGTGCCATCTTCCTGAGTTTCCCCTTCAACCCCCAGTCTTTTGGCAGGACAATTGCCACAACACCCAGTAGCACCCAGCCGTGACTGCTTTCTCTCTGTAGTTAAGACTTTCGGGGAGGATTTCAATGCACAGATTCTGCAGTTCGTCTTTCTTCTTTTTTAAATCTTTTTTTAAAAAAACATTTATTGGTTAGTGGGTAGAGACAGAGAGACATTGAGTGGGGAGGGAGAGAGACAGAGAGACAGCTGCAGCCCTGCTTTACCACTGGCAAAGCTTTCCCCCTGCAGGTGGGGACCGGGGGCTTGAACCTCAGTCCTGGTGCCCTGTAGTGTGTGGCTTAATCGGGGGTACCACTGTCTGGCCCCTGCACTCATCTCTCTCTTGAGAGTCTCAAACCAGAAACCTACATATTTGGAACAACTGGTAGAGTATGATACAAATTATGACATGATGGGAGTCGGGCGGTAGTGCAACAGGTTAAGCACACGTGGCGCGAAGCGCAAGGACCGGCGGAAGGATCCCGGTTTGAGCCCCCGGCTCCCCACCTGCAGGGGAGTCTCTTCACAGGCGGTGAAGCAGGTCTGCAGGTGTCTGTCTTTCTCTCCCCCTCCTCTGTCTTCCCCTCCTCTCTCTATTTCTCTCTGTCCTATCTAACAACAACGACATCAATAACAACAATAATAACTACAACAATAAAAAACAAGGGCAACAAAAGGGAAAATAAATATAAAAATATTTAAAAAACAAATTATAACATGATTATAAGCAAATATCCTATTCTGAGCATTCTCAAAATAAAACAGAGTAAGGGGGGGGCAGGTGGTGGCGCACCTGGTTGGACACACACGTTACAGTGCACAAGGACCTGGATTCGAGCCCCCAGTCCCCACCTGCAGGGGGAAAGCTTTGCGAGTGGTGAAGCAGGGCTGCAGGTGTCTCTCTGACTCCCTCTCTATCTCCCCCTCCCTTCTCAATTGCTGACTGTCCCTATCCAATAAATAAGTAAAGATAATAAAGATAAATAAATAAAACAGTGGGGGGAGAGTGGGGCGGCATAAGGATACCGGTTTGAGTCTGCAGGTGTCTTTCTTTCCCCCTCTCTGTCTGCCCCTTCTCTCTCCATTTCTCTCTGTCCTATCCAACATCAACAACAATAACTACAACAATAATTAACAAAAGAGAAAATAAATAATAAAAAACCTTTTAACTAAAATCACCCGACTAGAAAGTGGAAAATCGTGTGGGTTTGTTGACTAGCTTTTAAAAATTTTTTTACTTATAAGATGGAAATATTGACAAGACTATAGGATAAGAGGGGCACATTCCCACACAATGCCCACCCCCAAAGCTCCATACCCTGTCCCCTCCCCTGATAGCTTTCCTGTTCTTTATCCCTCAGGGAGCATGGACCCAGGGTCATTGTGGGTGCAGCAGGTGGGAGGTCTGGCTTTTCAGATTCAGTGGTTCAGCCTGGAGTGAAGGGTGTCTGTTGGATGTACTAGGAAAAGCCTTGGTGTGGGGCAGAAGGACTTGGGGGCTCTTGGGTGACCAGAGAAGAGGAGTTTGAAACTGGGAGTGTGGGGATTGCGGAAATGCAGGATTCTAAGTGGGGTAGTGGCGGCTTGAGAGCTGTGGCACCAGGGCACGTGCGTGTATGTGTGTGCGTGTATGTGTGTGCGTGTATGTGTGTGCGTGTGTGTGTGTGCACGTGTGTGTGTATGTGCGCGCGCGTGTGTGCGTGTGTGCGTGTGCGCGCGCGTGTGTGCGTGTATGTGTGTGCGTGTGTGCGCGCGCGTGTGTGTGCGTGTATGTGCGCGCGCCCATGTGTGCAGCTTTCCAGTTCACAGAGCCCTGCTGTGTCTCCCTTCATGCCGTGACAAGCTGAGCAGAAACAGCTCAGACCTTCCAGAAAGACAAGGGCAGGGGGCCGAGTGGTGGCGCACAGTGCACGGGGATCTGAGTTCAAGCCCCTGGTCCTCACCTGCTGGGAGGAAGATTCATGAGTGGTGGAGTAGGGCTGCAGATGCCTGCCTCTCTCTCCTCTCTCTGTCTCTCTCTGTCTCCTCCCCTCTCAATGTCTCTCTGCCTCTATCCAATAATAAATGAAAATATTAGAGAGAGCGCGCGACACAGACGCACAAAGGCTGATGCAGTAATTCTCAGGGTTTCAAACAGACGATTTCTGGTTACACCTTCCAGGAGTGAAGTACTGAATTAACAGCTGAGGGCTGTGGGCCAGGCAGTTAATTGGAAGCAAACCAGAAGCCACTAGCCCCCCGGTGGAGTATGGCAGAAGAGACTCAAGGGGTTGCGAACCAGGGACAGATAGTGTCCATGGATTAGACAAGAATGGAAACCATGAAGCCATGCGAGACCCTGAGGAATCAAGTAGCTCTTGTATTATAGGAATAGCAAAATAGAAAAAAAAAAATCCTTAATTATCCTATGAATCAGAACAGTTATTGGAAGGAGTTCAGAAACAGAGCACAGAAGGAAAGAGAAAAATGGAAATAAAAATTTAGACTCAATCCAATATCGAACTTAATCCAAGTCTTTATTTTAGAAAAAAAAAATAACATGAGAATGACACGTTGGGGGCAAAGGAAAAAGCAAAAACAAACAAGCAAACAAAGGCTAGTGGGCAAAGCTAAGAGGACCGCGAGTGGGTGGTTACAGCCGCAGTGAGGACGACAGGAGCTGGGAAGTCACTGGTGGGGAGGTGGGAGGCCGGAGCCCGACAGCCTGGCAGCCATGGCACTGCCCTCTGCTTACTGCTGTGGCTCAGTGATGCCACTGCTCCCAGGGGCCGCTCTTTTCCTCCCCTCTTCTCTCCCTTCCCCTCCTTTCTCTTTTTCTTTTATTTGATAGGACAGACAGACACGAAGGGGGGAGGGAACATGGGGAGTGAGAATGAGAGGCACGTGCAGCCCTGCTTCAGCACTCCTGCAACTTCCAAGAGCTTGCAGGTTGGGACTGGGGGCTTGAACTGGGTCCTTGTGCATGGTGATACGAGCTCAACTGCCTGTGCCACTGCTTGGCCCGCTGTTTTGTTGCTGATGTTTTAAAATGAGAGGTGGAGAGAGAGACAGAGACACAGACAGAGAGAGAGAGAAAGCCTCTGCTGGGGCCAGGTGGTGGCACATGTAGCAATGTGCAAGGACCCGAATTCAAGCCCCCAGTCCCCACCTGCAGGGGGGAAGCTTTGCAAGTGGTGGAGCAGGGCTGCAGGTGTCTCTCTGTCTCTCTCCCTCTCTATCTCTTTCTCCCCTCTCAATTCCTCGATGGCTTTATCCAATAATAAATAAATAAGTACAAGTTTTTAAAAGTGTACAGCTCTTGCTTATGGTGGTGCTGGGACCTCAGAGCCTCAGGCATGTGAGTCTTTTGCAGAACCACTGTGCTGCCTTCTCAGCTGCAGTGACATTTTTTAAATAGTGCTGTGATAAAATAGACTTTTTTTTTTTTTTTTTGCCTCCAAGGTTATCGCTGAGACTCGGTGCCTGTACCATGAATCCGCTGCTCCTGGAGGCCATCTTTTTCCGTTGTTGCTGTTATTGCTATTATTGCTGCTGTTGTTGTTGCTGGATAGGATAGAGAACTGGAGAGAGGAGGGGAGGACAGAGAGGGGGAGAGAAAGACACCACCTGTGAAGCGACTCCCCAGCAGGTGGGGAGCCGGGGGCTGGAACCGGGATCCTTGCAACGGTCCTTCCACTTTGTGCCATGTGCGCTTTCCCCGCTGCACTACCGCCCGGCTCCCTAAAATAGATTTCTTTTGTAAGAAGATGGTGGCAGTAGATGGAGGCAGGGGCGGTAGTGGGGCCAGAGGAGCAGAGAGGAGATGACAATCCCCGGAGGCAGAGGCAGTTTCTCAGGCGGGAGTGCAGGGATGATGAGTGGGCACATGTGGCGAGGTCTGCAGCTGAGACTTCAGGGTCCTGGGGCTCTCCCCTGACATAGGGAACATGGGTGGAGGAGCCTTGGAGAAAGGAGAAACTCTGTGGTGGAGAACTGGGCACGCAGAGCTGCCCTGCTCGTGCAGTGTTCAGGTAGGAGCCCCCAGAAGATGGAGTAGCAAAAACTGTAAGGTTGAATTGCTAAAAAAAAAAAACCTCTAAAGAAAGTCTGAGGAGGCATGAAAGATGTAGAATTTAATGTAATAAAATCCAAACATGAAGGGCCAGGTGGTGGTGCACCTGGTGGAGCACACAGGCTGAAATGAGCCCTGGCCCCCACCTGCAGGGGAGCTTTGCGAGTGGGGAAGCAGGGCTGCGGGTGTCTCTCTGTATCCTCCTCTATCTTCTCTGTCTCTGTCTATCTCCAGATCTTTCTTTCTTTTTGCATCCAGGGTTTTCGCTGGGGCTTATTACGAATGCATTACGAATCCACTGCTCCTGGAGGCCATTTTTTCCCCATTTTATTGGATAGGACAGAGAAATGGAGAGAGGAGGGTAAGACGGGGAGAGAAAGACAGACACCTGCTGACCTGCTTCACCACCTGTGAAGCGACCCCCCTGCAGGTGGGGAGCCAGAGGCTCGAACTGGGATCCTTATGCTGGTCTTTGTGCTTAGCACTATGTGCGGTTAACCCGCCGTGCCACCGGCTGGCCCCCTGTCTCTCTCCCTCTGTATCACCCACCCCCTCCCCTCTCGATTTCTGGCTGTCTCTCTCTAATATGTAAAGAGAATTCAAAAAAAAAATCCAGAGATGCTGTAAAGAAGATCAAATAGGCTACAGTTGATTCTTTGAATAATGGGGGTAACTGTGAGCCAGGATTCTCCAGAGAGAGAGAGCCAATAGGACGTGAGGTGGAGGGAGACAGGAGGCGGCACACCAGGCTAAACACAAGTAGCACTAAGCACAAGGACCAGCACAAGGATCCTGGTTCAAGCCCCCGGCTCCCCACCTGCAGGGAGGTCGCTTCACAGGCGGTGAAGCAGGTCTGCAGGTGTCTGTCTTTCTTTCCCCCTCTCTGTCTTCCTCTCTTCTCTCAGTTTCTCTCTGTCCTGTCCAATGACAACAGCAACTACAATAATGGGGGGAGGACGTGAGGGGAGAGACACTTAGTGTAAGCACTTGGCTTACCGCGATGACAGGCCCAGAGTCTGCAGGTGACTAGCCAGCTGGAGACCCAGGAGAGCTGATGCTGCACTTCAGGCCGGGGGCCATGTGTCCCTCAGTCTTTTTGCCTGCCTTCTCAGTCCTCCGCTGTGGATGCGGCCTGCCCACACCTTGAACAGCAACTTGCTTTACTCAAAGACCATAGTTTCTAAAGTAAATGCTAACTGGAGCCAGCTGGTGGCGCACCTGGTTAAGTGCACATATGACAGTGTGCAAGGATCTGGGTTCAAGCCCCTGGCCCCCACCTGCCAGGCTAGCTTCGCAGGCGGGAGAGAGAGACGACCAGGGACTCATGGCTGAGTGGTACACAGTTCAGTCTTTATTCATGTGGAACACAGCGCAATCTAAGCTATCTCTAATCACAATCCTGTCCTTATATATCCTGAGGCGGAAGAGTCAGGTCCGAAGAGGATGTACATAGGATGGAGGTGGGGAGAAGGAAAAAGCTTGCAAAACAGCGGGGATTAAACCAATGCCCTGGAGGCAGGGGGTGCTTAGTTAACAGTGTTATGTAAACAGAATACAGTGTTAAGCAGGGGGGATTAAACCAATGAAACAGAAGGGGTCTTAGAAGCAGAATTTAGAAGCAGACCAACACCCACCTGTGGTGGGAAAGGTTCATAAGTGGTGAAGCAGGGCTGCAGGTGTCGTGTCTATCTCCTCCTCTCTCAATTACGCTGTCTCTATCCAATAATAAAATTAAATTTAAAATAAAACCAGCACCAAGGAGTCAGGTGGTAGTGAAGTGGGTTAAGCGCAGGTGGCGCAAAGCGCAAAGACCAGCGTAAGGATCTCAGTTCAAGCCCCGGCTCCCCACCTGCAGGGGAGTCACTTCACAGGCAGTGAAGTAGGTCTGCAGGTGTCTGTCTTTCTCTCCCCCTCTCTGTCTTCCCCTCCTCTCTCCATTTCTCTCTGTCCTATCCAACAACGACGACATCAATAACAACAACAATAATAACTGCAACAACAAGAAAACCAACCAGGGCAACAACAGGGAAAATAAATATTTTTTAAAAGTCACTGATTTAAAAAAAAAAAAAAAACAGCACCGCATGGGAGGTATCACTGCACTGTCATCTCTCTCTCTCTCTCTTCATGTTTCTTCAGCAGAGTGAAAAATTGGCCCCAGAGAGATGGAAATGTCTGTATGCACCAGGCTCCAGTGCCCCCCCCCCCCACACACACACACAAGCAATACCTTCTTATCCACAGAGTGGAAGTTTATCTCTTATACAAGACTAGAAAACAAATGCAAGCCAGAAGAGGAATCATTACCTTGACTCCATCAAATCGAAAGGTTTGGGGCCAATGGAACGTTACTTTAAAAATCAAATTGGTTTCCAAGTGAGAGAACAAGACAGCAATATCTGGAACCCACAGTGAATTTATATCTTGTATAAACACGCCGTCCAATGAATAAAACTGAAATCTATGTTATGAAAGCAAAGAATGCATATACATAGTGGTGTGTGTGTGTGTTTCAAATAAAAGGAAATACAGGTGGTTTTCAGATGACCATGGAGAGATGTTTAACCCAGTTACTATGTAGAGAAATACGAAATTATGAGAATGTCTGATACAATTAATTGATACAGTGAAAAGTATGGAAAAAGATTTCCTCAGGCACTGCTGAAGAGACTGGAAATGTTGCTGTGAGGCCCAATACTCAGATCATCGCATTCAGAATTGACAGTGAGACCCAGGGGTCAGGTGGTGGCGCAGTGCACTGAGTGCAGACATTTCTGTGCACAAGGACGCTGGTTCAAGTCTCTGGCCCCCATCTGCACACTCCATGAGTGCTGAAGTAGTCCTGTGGATGTCTGTCTGTCTGCCTCCCTCTGTCTATCTTCTCCACCCCTCTCAATTTCTTTCTGTCCCAGCAAGTAATAAAAAGGGAGGAGGAGAGAATGGCTACTGGGAATGGTGGATTCATCTCTGTGCAGGCACCAAGCCCCAGCCAGACCTCTGGTGGCAATTATAAAACAGTAACAACAAGTAGTGTTATCATAAATATGACCTAGGATTTTCAAAAACATTCTTACACATAGAAGCATCTTATCAGGATGTTTCTCTCTTCTTGGGAGACAGTTGGCGGCAATTTCAGTGTCCAGGCCTGGGAGGATCTATAAGAAAGCGTGACTGTCGGCACACTGCAGGCCCGACATATGCACATCACAGAGTGTCTGTTGCTCAGGACCAGCGATCAGTCTTTCATTGTCACAGATGGAGAGGTTGCCCAAGGAGAATCACCACCAGTCTCGAGTTATTTCAGTGTCATTTACACATGAGTAGAACCATATGTCAAGTGGTGGAGGTGATGTATCCTAGCTGTACGGAAGACTCGATCCCAGCACCACCGTAAGCCAGAGCTGACCAGTGCCCAGCACACACGCAGTCACCGCCACGTACTTTACAAGAGCTCACGTGCTGAGCAAAGTCGAGCACCATCCATAGTAGGTTAGGTTAGATGGGACCCTCAGCAGTAGAGACTGGTGCCCACTCTGGTGCCTCCAGACCCCACACCTGGTTGTGGACTGTGTGACAAGGTGGCACTGTTGGTGTAATGAGATATGTTGTGCCTGGGCCTGAACTTTTAGATCCCGGTTGGGCTGAAGGCACTTTTGGAAGTTGTGTTTATTTATTTTGCCTCCAGGGTTATTGCTGGGGCTCAGTGCCTGCACCATGAGTCCACTGCTCCTGGAGGCCATTTCTGCCCCCCCCCTTTTGTTGCCTTTGTTGTTGTAGCCTTGTTGTGGTTATTGTTGTTGATGTCATTCACTGTTGGATAGGACAGAGAGAAATGCAGAGAGGAGGGGAAGACGGGGAGAAAAAGACACCTGCAGACCTGCAAAGCAACTCCCCTGCAGGTGGGGAGCCGGGGGCTCAAACTGGGATCCTTATGCTGGTCCTTGCTCTTTGCACCACGTGCACTTAACCTGCCTAACCTGCTGTGCTACCGCCCAGCCCCTGGAAGTTATCTTTATAAAGTGATCATGCACAAGTTTCAGGTTGAAGGGGACCTGCCCTGTGACCCTGCAGTTCCTCTCCTGGGGATAGATCCTAAGGAACCCAACACACCCCACCAAAAAGACCTGTGTGCACCTGTGTTCATAGCAGCACAATTCGTAATAGCCAAAACCTGGAAGCAACCCAGGTGCCCAGCAGGAGATGAGTGGCTGAGCAAGTTGTGGTCTAGATACACAATGGAATACTACTCAGCTATTAAAAATGGTGACTTCACCTTCTTCACCTCATCTTGGATGGAGCTTGGAGGAATCATGTGAGGTGAGATCCGCAGAAACAGAAGGATGAATATGGGATAATCCCACTCACAGAAGTTGAAAAATAAGAACAAAAGGGGAACACTAAGCAGAACTTGGACTGGAGTTGATGTACTGCATCAAAGTAAAGGCCTCTGGGGTGGGGGTGGGGGGTCAGGTCCTGCAACAGGATGGCAGAAGAGGACCTAGTGGAGGTTGTATTGTTATGTGGGAAACCGAAAACTGCCTCTCTCTCTCTCTCTCTCTCTCTCTCTCTCTCCTCTCCTCTCTTTCCTCTCTCATCTCCCCCTCCTTTCTCAATTTCTGGCTGTTCTATCCAATAAAATAGGGAGAAAAAGGGGGGGAGGAAATGACCACCAGAAGCAGTGAGTTCATAGTACTTGCACCAAGGACCAGCAAAAACTATTGTATTTTACTGTTGACTGTAAACCATTCATAAAGACATTAACAAATAAAGACATTAACAAAAACGTGTGAGGTTGGTGTTTTGAGGACTATACAGAATACTACAGTCTAGTGGGATCTGCCCCCTGGCCAGGCAGAGTCCCATGCTCCGTGAGGAACTGACCAAGAAAAGAAACTTAGCCCCACTCCCATGCTTCCTGGTACCAGCTGTTACGAATGTCTCCTTTTGATTTATTATAGTAAAACACTGCTTTGCTATGATACATGTATCAGGATGTTAATTTTAAAAGACCTTCCTGTTTTTCAGAAGGATACACGCAGAATGCACTAGACTGAGTACCCAAGGTGGGGAGAAGGAACTGGCAGATGGGGGGTTAGGAAAGAATAGGAGGTGGACAGGGCGCTCTCCAGCTGCCTCCCCCGGCTGCTCAGCCCAGCTGCTGCTGCTTTCCTGGGAACATGATCAGGCTGCTTCTGGAACTCTGGGGAAAACAAAAAGGTTAGCAGCTGCCTTCATGGACCGATCAAACAGGAAGAAGTGGCTGTCTTTCCGTCTCCTGCTTCCCAGCCTCCTCTAATGTCTCTTTTGAGCTGAACCTAAGCAACCGGAAGAGAAATGTGGCTTGCGGAGTCCTCACCCCATCCCAGCGCTGACCCTTAGGAGGCTGGGTTGCAGCTGAGATACTTGTGTTCAAATGCTGGCAAGTGGTTCCAAGTTTATTCTAAATAGTCAGGTCACTTACAGGCAGAAGGCTTTAGAATATCACTCTGGTTATAGCCTGCTGCCGGCCTCAGGGGTAGGTTGAAATTCAGTTCTGGCAGTACCAACTCAGGGTTAGCACAGATTTCACAATGTAAAGAATGTGGTTCAACAGGCGGGCAGATGGTAGCACACCTGGTTGAGCACTCACATTGCAGTGCACAAGGACCCAGGTTCAAGCCCCTGGTCCCCACCTGCAGGGGGAAGCTTCATGAGTGGTGAAGCAGGGCTGTAGGTGTCTCTCTCTCTCCCTCTTTCATCTCCCCCTCTCAATTTCTGGCTATTCTGTCCAACAAAATAGGAATAAAATGACCACCAGAAGCAGTAGGTTCATAGTACTTGCACCAAACCTCAGCAGAAAAATAAAAAAGGGGCCAGGTGGTGGCGCACCTGGCTGAGTCCACATGTTATGATCTGCAAAGACTCAGGTTCGAGCCTCCGTCCCCACCTCCAGGGAAAAACTTTGCGAGTGGTGAAGCAGTGTTGTAGGTGTCTCTCTGTCTCTCTGCCTTTCTGTCACCCCCCTTGCCTCTAGATTTCTGGCTGCCTCTGTCCAACAAATAAAGATAATAATAATAATAGTAATAATAAATGCCTGCTGTGTCATGCACATAAGCCAGATTTGAATCTTAGCTTCAGGACTTTGCTAACCCCCCCCCCCATTTCTTTTGTCTTTTGTTCCTTTTTGGTACAGATGGAGAGAAACGGAGAGAAAGATATCTGCAGCATAGCTGCACTGCTAAAGCTTCCCAGCTACAGGCAAGAATCCAGGACTTGAACCCAGGTCCTGGTGCATAGTCCTGGGTATGCCACAGCCTGGCCCTCCTCCAGACACACTTCTTTGTCTGTGCTTTCTTGTTCCATCTGAAAAAGTTCATAAAGCTACCATGACAATAATTTTTTTTTTTTTTAGTGAGATATGGAAATGCCCTGCAGCTTCCTAGAAAATAGAAGTTCAGTGGCCCTGGAGGTGGCACAGTGGATAAAGCACTGGACTCTCAAGCATGAGGTCCTGAGTTCAATCCCCAGCAGCACATATACCAGAGTGATGTCTGGTTCCTTCTCTCTCCTCCTCTCTTTCTCATTAATAAATAAATAAAATCTATAAAAGGTAAGATGGGGGTCAGTGGTGCACCAAGTTAAGTGCACATAGTGCAAAGCACAGGGATCCCGGTTCGAGCTACTGGCTCCCCACCTGCAGGGGGGTCGCTTCACAAGCAGTGAAGCAGGTCTGCAGGTGTCTTATCTTTCTCTCCTCTTTCTGTCTTCCCTTCTCTCTCGATTTCTCTCTGTCCTATCCAACAACAACAATGGCAGCAGCAACAATAACAACAACAGCAACAATGGAGAAAAGATGGCAGCCAGGAGCAGTGGATTCATGGTGTAGGCACCGAGCCTCAGCAATAACTCTGGAGTCAAAAAAATAAATAAAATGAAATAAAACACCATAGCATTCTTTAAAAAAAATAGAATTTCAGAGAAATGGGAAAACCATATGTAAATGAATAAACTATCAAATGTATAAGTATATTGTTAATTTTTTCTCCTACAACATGTGTATTACATTAAAATTGTGATTTTTTCCCCCCAAACTCCTGTAGAACACTGATCAGCCGTGGATTATATAGCGTCACTCCTCAGTGTTTTTGCCTGCAAAGTGAGGAAAGGCCCCCAGTACACCCCATTAATGGGGAATCTGGGTTCAAAGGTGTAAGCCCTGTGTCCTCTTTTTGAAGAGGGGAATTAAGCTTAAAATGAACCCCTTTTCTGAGACCCTAGACATTTCTGGATATGTGTGATTAAAAAAAAAAAAAAAGGTCAATGTATTTTTTAAAATTGTCATTGGAAAAGTTGCTACTGGGGGTGACCAGGTGGTGGTACACCTGGTTGAGTGCTCACATCACAGAGCTCAAGGACCCGAGTTCAAGCCCCCAGTCCCCACCTGCAGGGGGAGAGCTTCACAAGAGGTGAAGCAGAGCAGCCGGTGTCTCTCTGTCTCTGTCCCTCTCTATCTCCCCTCCCCGCTCAATTTCTTTCTGTCTCTGCCTCTCTCTATCTCCCCTCCCCGCTCAGTTTCTGTCTCTGTCCCGTGACAATCAGAGCTATCAGGAAGAAGAGTTTCTGTGGGGCTTTCTAATCAGTCTTCCTTCTCACTTCCCAGGTTACCCTTTCCCCACCGCGCCGCCTGTGGACCCGTTTGCCAGAATCAAGGTGGATGACTGCGGAAGGACGAAGGGCTGCTTTAGGTTGGTGGGTCTGCAAGTCGGTCACTCGGGAGGGAACGTTGGCGTGTTTGTGCAGACAGTGCTCAGACCACATGCTCCTCCCCAGACCCCAAGGCTTCTGCCCCTACATCAAACATCACGAGCCTCAGCAGAGACAGAGACGTGCTCCATTTTGTGTGTGTGTGTGTTTCTGTCCTTCCATCAAACATCACGAGCCTCAGCAGAGACAGAGACGTGTTCCATTTTGGATGTGTTTGTGTGTGTGTGTGTTTCTGCCCCTGCATCAAACATCACGAGCCTCAGCAGAGACAGAGACGTGCTCCATTTTGGATGTGTTTGTGTGTGTGTGTGTGTTTCTGCCCCTGCATCAAACATCACGAGCCTCAGCAGAGACAGAGACGTGCTCCCTTTTGGATGTGTGTGTGTGTGTGTGTGTGTGTGTGTGTGTGTGTGTGTTTCTGCCCCTGCATCAAACATCACGAGCCTCAGCAGAGACAGAGACGTGCTCCATTTTGGATGTGTGTGTGTTCGCAGGTTCTAGCATGCCGCTCCACACTGGGACATTTGTCGGTGGTTCTCTATTTGTGCTTAAATGGCATTGGCCCAGGTGTTTTCTATTTTATCTTATTTTGTTTTGTTTATAAAAAGAAAACACTGACAAAACCATAGGATAAGAGGGGGTACAACTCCACACAATTCCCACCACCAGAACTCTGTATCCCATCCCCTCCCCTGGTAGCTTTCCTATTCTTTATCCCTCTGGGAGTATGGACCCAGGGTCAGTGTGGAAGATGGGGTGATAGTCCTAATCATGACCACAGAATGTGAGCTCGGATCTACAGGGAAGCAGAGGTCACATAGGCTCCTAAGCTGACTCTGGGCTGACTCCGGTGTCTTCTAAGCAGCTGGCTGTATGAAGAATCCCGTGGTATAGAACATTCCAGGGTCTGGTCAGCAGAAGTGGCTGTGCCAGGCAGTGATAAGCATGTCTGATAGCCGACTCCTTTTCCCGTGAACAGCCATGACTTGCCAGTGTCTTTGAGTCACTAGGCTTTGGCCATTCTAACTAGCTTCTTACCTAGGTGTGGTGAGTCCATACTTGTTGCCTTGATTGTTTCGTTTCGTTTTGTTTTGGCCACCAGAACTTTGGGCTTGTCGGATGCCTTTGCTTTCAGCTGACTTTTCCTTTCTCCTGATGACAGATAGAAACAGAGGAAGAGGCTGGACGGTGACGCACCGGGCACTGTATACAAGGACCCGGGTTCAAGCCCCTGGTTCCCACTTGGCAGAGGGAAAGCTTCATGAGTGGTGAAGCAGGGTTGCGAGTGTCACTCTGTCTCTGTCTCTGTCTGTCTCCTCCTCTCTCAATTCTTCTCAGTCTCTGTCCAATAAAAAAAAGAAAAGAAAGGAAGGAAGGAAGGAAGGAAGGAAGGAAGGAAGGAAGGAAGAAGGGGAGGTAGGGAGAAACACTCCTATCACTAGTGAAGCTTCCCCTATGCAGGTTCACCCGTTTGATACAGGAAGGTCAAATGCAGATCTCTGTGCATCTGCAAAGTGTGCACTCTGCTGGCTGAGCTGTCTCCTGACCTCTGACACATTTCTCAACAGTATTCTTTCAAGTCACAACAGGCTGGAGCTAAAAAAAAAAAGAAAAAAAAAATAGGGAGTCGGGTGGTAGCAATGGGTTAAGTGCAGGTGGCACAAAGCACAAGGACAGGCGTAAGGATGCTGGTTTTAGTCCCCGGCTCCCCACCTGCAGGGGAGTTGCTTCACAGGTGGTAAAGCAGGTCTTCAGGTGTCTGTCTTTCTCTCCCCCTCTTTGTCTTTCACTTCTCTCTCTATTTCTCTCTGTCCTGTCCAACAACGATGACATCAATAACAATAATAACTACAACAATAAAAAAAATAAGGGCAACAAAAGGGAATAAATAGGTAGGTTCCCGCCCAGTTGTATCTGCTTTGTTGGAAGAGACCCCTTCTCTTTGAAATCTTTATTTCCTGGCCCTTAGGGGGAAAAATATCTTAACAACTACTGCCTTGAGAGGTGTTGCTGTTTTTGCTGGAGCTTCATTGCTCAAGATCAACTTTTTCAGCTAGACAAATAGTGAGACAGAGAGAAAGAGGGAAAGAAAGAGAGGGAGAGAGAGAGAGAGAGACCACAGTGCTGAAGCTTCCCTCTAGTGCCTCAACACGGATCACACACATGACAAAGCAGACACCTTCCCAGGTGAGCTATCTTGCTTGTTGTCTGTAATGCCCACCACCAACACCAACACCAATACCACCAACACCATCACCACCAACAACAACACCAGCATCACCACCAACATCACCACCACTACCACCACCACCAACAACAACAGCACCACCAAAAACAACACCACCACTGCCACCACCACCAGCATCACCACCATCACCAAACACCAAAAATAACCACAACAACAACAGCATCACCACCTCAAAGTCTAAGGAGAAAAAAAAAAAAGCTGAATATAGGGGCTTCGAATTATATTTGATATAGAAGTATTTCTAAGGGATAGAGTATATGTAATAATTCTGTTTTTCTTTTTTCTTTTTAAACCAGAAGTACTGTTCAGCTCTGGCTTGTGGTGTGTTCTAGGAATCGAACCTGGGAGCACAGAGCCTCAGGCCTGAGGTTCATCTGCATAATAGTTGTGCTCTCTCCCTAACCCTTCCAATAATACTATTTCTGAAGAAGATGACCAATAACCTGTTGGTCTGGTGGCAGGAGGCATGTTTTGGGGAACAAAAGAAACCTTGGTGCCCTGAGGGTGTCAGGTGACTTGTTTTCTGGTCTGTCCACTCCTCTAGCTTCTCCTGGCTCTCTGGCTCTTTTAACCCTAGTTTCACATGTCAGGAACTTAACATACTTTCCTTGCTGGCTAGGACATCCGCTGGCATGTAGACAGGTCTCTGGCCTGAGTTAGCACTTAGCACCAGTGTCCGACTCCTTCATTCTCCTCCCATCTGAGCTTGGATGTTCCCACCCATTGCTACAATTCTCTGATATTCTGACAGCTGTGTGACAGTGTTCCTCAAATTAAAGTTAGCCATTTTTTAAGGGTTCCAGATGTCTGCCGTAAAAAAAAAAAAAAAAATGTGGGGCCGGGTGGTGGCACACCTGGTTAAGTGCATGTATTACCATGTACAAGGACCCAGTTTCAAGCCCCTGGTCCCCACCTGCTGGGGAAAGCTTCATGAGTGGTGAGACAAGGATGCAAGTGTCTCTCTTTTTCTCTCCTCTGTGTCCCCCTCCTTTTCAATCTCTCTCTGTTCTATCAAATAAAAATAGAGCTAAAAAAATTTAAAAGTAATTAAAATGTTTTCCTTTCAGTGTTGGTCAATGAATGAATCTACATTCACATATCAGATTTTTTAGATAACACACCTTATTTTTTAGATAACACACCTCTGCGCTTTAGTGTCAATTTGTAGTTGTATTAGCACCGAGTAGCCCGAGAGTAAAAAGGCAGATCAGAAGATCCATGCTGCAGAGACTAAGGGTGGCGCTCAAACGCATGCTCCCTCTGTCGGAAGGCCTTGGGTTCAGTCCTCAACACCCTGAAAAGCTAAAGTAGATAAGGGTGGGGAAGATAGCATAATGGCTATGCAAGACTTTCATGCCTGAGGCTCCTAGGTCCCAGGTTCAATCCTCAGCACCACCATAAGCCTGAGCTGAGCAGTGCTCTGGTAAAAAAAAAAAAAAAAAAAGTAGCCCTGGTCAGTAACTACCACACGGGACATTCATTCGTTGTCGTTCATATGTTCTTTCTCTCCTGCCTTCCTGCCTTCCATTCCAGTTGGTACCAGGGTTATCACTGGGGCTTGGTGCCTGCACAGTGAATCCACTGCTCCTAGAAGCCTTCTTTTTTTTTTTTCTTTTCTTTATTTATTCCCTTTTGTTGCCCTCTTTGTTTTATTGTTGTAGTTATTATTGTTGTCGTCACTGTTGGATAGGACAGAGAGAAATGGAGAGAGGAGGGGAAGACAGAGAGGGGAAGAGAAAGACAGACACCTGCAGACCTGCTTCACTGCCTGTGAAGCGACTCCCCTGCAGGTGGGGAGCCGGGGGCTCGAACCAGGATCCTTACGCCGGTCCTTGTGCTTTGCGCCACCTGCGCTTAACCCGCTGCGCTACACTGCACTACCCGACTCCTGCAGCCTTCTTTCTTTCTCTCCTCCCCCCCTCTTTCTCTCCTTTCTTTTTATTTGATAGGACAAAGAGAACCTTAGAGAAGATGGGAAAATAGAGGAGAGAAGAGAGACATTTGGTTCGCTGCTCGTGAAGCTCCCCTCCTGCAGGTGGGGACCAGGGTCCTTGTTCCCTAACAGTGCACTCAAGCAGGTGTGCCCCTGCCTGGGCCGTGTGCTTTAGATGAATGGTTTGGTGTCCTTTGGCTGTGATTGTGAGAAAGCAAATACAGCCTCTCCTCTCTGGCCATTTGACCCCCCCCCCCCCCCTTTCCTTGTCCCTTGCACCTGGGTTGTCATTTTGGATTGAGAGAAGCTTCTTATAGTCTGGGACTATCTCAGTTTCTCCCCCCAACTCTATTCCTGGTTGGACTAAACTCATTAATAGGATGAGATTATCCTTTTAGGTGTGTGTGTTGGGGGGGGGTAGGTAGCATAGTGGTTTTACAAAGAGACTCTCCTTTTTTTTTTTTTTTAACCAGATCACTTGTCAGCTCAGGCTTATGGTGGTGCGGGGATTAAACCTGGGACTTTGGAGCCTCAGGCATGAGAGTCTGTTTGCATAACCATTATGCTGTCTACCCACCACCCATAAAGAGACTCTCCTGCCTGAGGCTCTGAAGTCTCAGGTTCAATCCCCTGCAGCCCCATAAATCAGAGTTGAGTTGTGCTCTGGTAAACACACACACACACTAAAGTCCTACTGAACTGAACCACTCCTCACAGTGCAGATGCAGCACAGGCGCTTGAGCAGAGATGGCTCTCGGTGAAGGCACGGGGTCTGGGGTCCGGCACACTACCGTGGAAGCAGCGGGCTGGGGAGGCGGCCTGGTGGTAGAGCGCATGCCTGCACATGTGCGTGCTGTGGATCCCATGAGAAAGAAAAAGATAAATACAGACTATCTGGGGTTGTCCTGGGCTTATTTATAAAATTATGTTGAACTCATGAAGTTTTGTTACATTAGATGCATGAAACATAGTAAAAATTGGCATGCATTTAAAGTGACAATATCAGGTCGGGGAGAGAGAGTTCTGGTCCTGGAACATGATGGCAGAGGAGGACCTAGTGGGAGTTGAATTTTTATGTGGAAAACTGGGAAATGTTATGCATGTACAAACTATTGTATTTACTGTCTACTGTAAACCATTAATCCCCCAATAAAGAATTTTTTTTAAAAAAAGAAAAAAATTAAAAAATAAATAAAAAATAAAGTGACAATATCAATTTAAATTGATAAAAGTTGATTTAAAAAACGGAATTTTCGGGAGTCGGGCAGTAGTGCAGTGGGTTAAGCACATGTGGTGCAAAGCTAAAGGATCTGCTTAAGGATCCTGGTTCGAGCCCCCAGCTCCCCACCTGCAGGGGAGTCGCTTCACAGGCAGTGAAGCAGGTCTGCAGGTGTCTGTCTTTCTCTCTCCCTCTCTATCTTCCCCTCCTCTCTCCATTTCTCTCTGTCCTAGCCAACTACAACAACATCATTAATAGCAATAATAACTACAACAATAAAACAACAAGGGCAACAAAAGGGAAAATAAATACTTAAAAAAAGTTTTAAAAATGGAATTTTCTTCCTCTAGAATAGACTAAAAAATAATTCAGGTTATGGAACGGTGGATGTTATAGGCGGTGGATGGCGTCATGTCCAAGCTCCCTCATAACTGGGCGCAGCTGTGCCCAAGCAGAAACCTCCTTTACCCAGCGCCGCCGCCGAGCCCCCGGGCGGAAGATGATTTCTCAGCGCAGAGCAGACCGACAGTCGGTGAAACCTGTTTGGATGTACCCTGTAGGTACGGCAAGCCGGGCTGCGACGCAGACACCTGTGACTACTTCCTCAGCTACCGGATAATAGGGGCCGACGTGGAGTTTGAGCTGAGCGCAGACACTGACGGCTGGGTGGCTGTTGGGTTCTCTTCGGACAAGAAGATGGTGAGTCGCAAAGCCTGATGAAGTTGAGGTTTCTCTGTGGCTGGCTGGGATGCTTCATACCTTAAGACTGGGAGCGCCGTGCTTTTCAGCGACGTATTATTCCTTTTCTTGTTATCGTTGCTTGTTTGGCCTCTAGGGCAATGAATCTCAGTGATTCCCTGACTCCTGATCGATCCTGCCTCACTCTCTCTTTCCTTCTTTCTTTCTTTTTTTGCCAGCAGGGTTACCACTGAGCTTAGTGCCAGCACAATCAATCCACTCCTTCCAGGTGACCATTTTTCACTTTCTTCGTCAAAAAATATATATGTATACAATAGGGGGAAGAGAGAGGAAAAGACGCTTGGAGCCCTGCTTCACCACTCATGAAGCTTCCCCCCTGCAGGTGGGGACCGGGGGCTCGAACATGAGTCCCCTTGCATGGTAACTTCTGTGTTTTACCCATTGTTCCACTGCCCAGCCCCTGTTTCTTGTTTTTAATAGAGGGTAAGAGACAGAGAAACAGAGAGAACAAGAGAGAAGGAGAGACAGCACAGCACCACTTGTGAAGCTTCTGCTGTGCCAGTGCCCCCAACGTGGTGCTCGAGAGCTTGAGCACAGACCCTCCCACATGGTGGGACGCCTGCTCTCCCAGCCCCTCCCGGGCCCTTCGGTGTGAGAAGCTAATTGCTGACATCCGACTGTCTTTTCACAAGGGGCAGAGCAGATCAGCTGGTGAAAGCAGAGCAATCGTCTTCCTAATTATGGTTTTTTGATAACATGTTTGAAACAGTCTGTTGGGGCCGGGCGGTAGTGCAGTGGGTTAAGCTCACATGGCGCAAAGCGCAAGGATCCCAGTTCGAGCCCCCAGCTCCCCACCTGCGGGGGAAGAGGCGTTGCTTCACATTTGGTGAAGCAGGTCTGCAGGTATCTATCTTTCTCTCCCCCTCTCTGTCTTCCCCTCCTCTCTCCATTTCTCTCTGTCCTATCCAACAACAACAACAGTAATGATAAATAACAAGGGCAACAAAAGAGGAAAAAAATAAGCCTCCAGGAGCAGTGGATTTGTAATGCAGGCAGTGAGCACAGCGATAACCCTGGAGGCAAAAAAAAAAAAAGTGAAACCATGTGTTAATCTGTTTTTGATAGAAGAGGGATTAGGTAGTAAGTATATGCAGCCTGTTCCCTGTTACCGCATTCAGCAGTTATTTCCACAGTGAGACCGCAGGAGGAGCCTCTGGACTCACACAGCTTGTACTCCTGGGCTCTTATGTACTGTGCAGGTGTGAGATGATTAGCTGGGGTCCAGCTGGGCTTGGGGGCATTCACTGGGTTGGATTCAGGATTCTTTTTTTTCCTAATCATTTTGGACCTATGAAAACATATTCTTACCATGACAGAGACAGATGAGTGAAAGCCATTCAATTACTTATTTATTATTGGATAGAGACAGGCTAAGACAAGAGGAGACAGAGAAGGAGAGAGACAGAGAGACACCTGCAGCCCTGCTTCACCACTGGTGAAGCTTCTCCCCTGCAGGTGGGGACCAAGGGCTTGAACCCCCGGTCCTTGCACACTGTAACATGTGCTCTCAACCAGGTGCACCACTGCCGCCTGGCCCCAACATTTTTCTTCTTTGTTATTTATTTATTTATTTATTTATTTATTTTTCCTCCTCCAGGGTTATTGCTGGGCTCTGTGCCTGCACCATGAATCCACCGCTCCTGGAGGCCATTTTTTCCCCCTTTTGTTGCCCTTGTTGTAGCTTCGTTGTGGCTATTATTATTGCCCTTGTTGATGCAATTCGTTGTTGGATAGGACAGAGAGAAATGGAGAGAGGAGGGAAGACAGAGGGGGAGAGAAAGATAGACACCTGTAGACCTGCTTCACCACCTGTGAAGCGACTCCCCTGCAGGTGGGGAGCCGGGGGCTCGCACCGGGATCCTTGCCGGTCCCTGCGCTTTGCGCCACATGCGCTTAACCCGCTGCGCCACTGCCCGACCCCCTGGCCCCAACATTTTTACTTGAATTGCCTATGTAAGTCACACAGACTTTGTACCAAGTCCAGAAAGAAAGTAAAGGTAAAATACGCTACCTCGTGCAGCCCAGAACATTGCAGAAAATAATACTGCAACAGTACAGTTAAGAACTGGGGGTCGGGCAGTGGCGCAGCGAGTTAAGCACATGTGGCGCAAAGCGCAGGGACCGGAGTAAGGATCCCGGTTCGAGCCCCCGGCTCCCCACCTGCAGGGGAGTCGCTTCACAGGTGGTGAAGCAGGTCTGCAGGTGTCTATCTTTCTCTCCCCCTCTCTGTCTTCCCCTCCTCTCTCCATTTCTCTCTGTCCTATCCAACAACGAATTGCGTCAACAAGGACAATAATAATAACCACAATGAAGCTACAACAACAAGGGCAACAAAAGGGGGAAAAATGGCCTCCAGGAGCGGTGGATTCATGGTGCAGGCACCGAGCCCAGCAATAACCCTGGAGGAGAAAAAAAAAAAGAACTGGGGGGTTGGGCGGTAGCCCAGCGGGTTAAGCGCATGTGGTACAAAGTGCAAGAACCGGAATAAGGATCCTGGTTCGAGCCCCCGGCTCCCCAGGGGAGTTGCTTCACAGGTGGTGAAGCAGGTCTGCAGGTGTCTGTCTTTCTCTCCCCCTCTCTGTCTCCCCCTCCTCTCTCCATTTCTCTCTGTCCTATCCAACAATGACGATATCAATAACAACAATAATGACTACAACAACAACAATAAAACAACAAGGGCAACAAAAGGGAAAATAAATAAATATTTGAAAAAACTAAGTAAAAAAAAGAATTGGGCCACAGGGTTGGGAGAAAGCTTACCCGTTAAGAGCACACAGTTTCCCAAGCCTCTGACCATCATGTGGGAGCAGCAGGCTAACGGGAGTCTCCCTGAGCAGCAGAGCAGTCCTGTGGTGTCTGTCTCTCTCACCCTCTATCTGGGAATGAGAAAGGTCATTGGGAATAGTGGGATTTCACTGATGGAAAGCTCCAGCAAAGCCCTGGGAGCAGAACAAAAAACTTCCAATAATCCAGCCTTTGGCAACACCCACAGACAAGAACACGTGAACCTCAGGATGGACTGACTCTGCGCAGAAGGCTGTCAGGAAGTCAGTCCACTCTCATCCCTGGCCTCTGTCTCCCTCCGTGCCGCTGCTGTTCTCGTCTCTCTTGTCTGCCTCCTCATCTGCCCCTCCGCCAGGTCACTGTGCTTCCTCCAGACGCTGAGACCAGGCATGGTACCCGCTGCTGTTCTCTTAGAGATCCTCCTCTCCCTCCGCCTCCTGCTCTCTCTCCCTCCCCTTATCTCTCCCTTTCCCTCTTTTCCCCCCTTTCTTCCTCTTCTCTCTACCTGCTCTGTCTTTTTTCTTCTTTTTTTTATAACTTTTTAAAAATATTTATAAAAAAGAAACACTGACAAAAACCTTAAGATAAGAGGGGTACAGCTCCACACAATTCCCACCACCAGATCTCTGTATCCCATCCCCTCCCCTGATAGCTTTCCTATTCTTTATCCCTCTGGGAGGATGGACCCAGGGTCATTGTGGGATGCAGAAGGTGGAAGGTCTGGATTCTGTCATTGCTTCCCTGCTGAACATGGGCGTTGACAGGTGGATCCATACTCCCAGCCTGTCACTCTCTTTCCCTAGTGGAGAAGGGGTCTGAGGAAGCAGAGCTCCAGGACATATTGGTGGGGTCATCTGTCCAGGGAAGTCTGGTGGCATCATGTTGGCATCTGGAACCTGGTGGCTGAAAAGAGAGTTAACATAAAGCCAAACAAATTGTTGACTAACTAATCATGAACCTAAAGGTTGGAATATTGCAGATGAAGATTTGGGGGTCTCTTTTTTATAAGTAGCTAGTAGGCTTATTTTAGTTATATTCCAAAGGACCCATGACTATATTAGTGTGTTTTTTTTACTGAGCCTGACATCTGATATGCAGGTGGATCCTAGTTATTGTCTGGGGAGATGATATCATGGCTGGAAAAAGGACCAGAAAGCTGCATCAGGGTAGAGAGTAGCTCCAAAATATGGGAAAGGGGTATAAATATTGTTGACTTTAGACCCCATTGATTTCATCTGGGGCCCATATTCAGCCTAGGGGCCTATGTAACCTCTACATACCTGTAGGTCTGAGCTCACATTCTGTGGTCATGAGTAGGAATGTTCCAAGTTGCCCTGATTTCAGGACTCATCTTCCTCAGGTGTAGCATAGAGTATGTTGTCCAGCCTCCCTTCGGAGGATGGAATATTCTCTACCATTTTGATCACATTGAGGGAAAGGTCCTATGGGGGGCCCACAAAGGGGTCTATTGTGTTGTTCCTGATGGAGATGACCAGTGACAATGGAGAGAGAGGTCTATTCGAGGTCTAGGCCCATCATGTCTGTGTGGGAATCTCAGGACTCCCCGACTAGGGCCCCAGCTGATGGGGTGGCCTGATAGTGACTAAAGAGTCATCGTTAAAGTAAGCCAGTCTCTTGCCCTTATTCAGCTTTTGCAGTCCTTGCTTTGATAAGGTTAGCTTTGGAGTGAGTGAGGGGAGTATAATAGGAAGCAGGTGAGGAGGGTATCTAGGTCTAAGTAGACGCTATTTCATTAGGAACTTTATGGTGTCTTTTTTAGGTCTTTCCACTTGCTTGCTGCATATACTGACTCACTGCAGACTAGTGTGTACTTTTGCTGTCAGGTATATGTTTTGCCCTAGTTTATGGATATGTGTGAACATATGCCCTATCTCATGGGACCTGGTCTATATCTAGGTTTTGGAACTTTGTTAGGAAATAGACCACCTGGTCTGTCTTGAGGCTTCTGCAAGAGAGGGAGCAGGCTTGTAGTGGTGAGGACGGGGAGCAGTACTCAGATGACAGATGTCTTCTGCAGGCAGTGCTGACAGGTGTCAGGACACTAGCCACCAAGTGGGTGTCGGGACAAGGCTGAGAGGAAGCACGCCATCAGAGCTCTAGCAGCTGCCTCTCTCAGAGTGTGAGCTCCTTCCCGTCCGTGCCCAGGCCAGGTAGTGGGGCAGCAGGCCCACCTGTGAGACTCTGTGCGCTGACCCTGCCCGCCTCACTCCTACTTCGTTTAAGCCAGCAGGTAGGCCAGTGGGTGTGTGCAGGCGCCAGCTCACCAAGTGACTGACCCTCTCTTGTCTGGGATACATGTGCACTCAGGATGCAACTCTGAAGACGAGGGTGGCTCAGAGAAGTGGCGGGGACACTGGAAATTAGCTGTGGTCCTAGAGAGACAGCTCAGCCCAGTAAACACAGGACTTGAATGCCTCAGGTCCTGGAGGCTGGAAGTTCAGTCCCAGTATCACCTTATGCCAGAGCTGAGTGCTGATTCGCTCACCTGCTCATTTGCTCTCTCTCTCTCTCTCATAATTAATCAATGTTTAAACAGATTTTATATTTGGCACGTTAATCTTTTAAAAACGTGCTGCACAGTAAAAGCAAAGAAGAGCCTCTTTTTAGTAGCCTTCAACTTTTTAAATGGTATGTCTTTATAAGACTTTATTTTTTTATTTTATTTTTTTTAAATAATTTATTTCTTTATTGGGGAATTAATGTTTTACATTCAACAGTAAATACAATAGATTGTACATGCATAACATTCCCCAGATTCCCATTTAACAATACAAGACTTTATTTTTTTATTTCTTTTATGGCACTATTTTTTCATAGTATTTTTTTAAAAATTATTTTATATTTTGTTGGTATGCCCTAAATTCTGCTTATAAGACCTTCTGTTTTGATCATCACATTAGGTTCGCTTGTATTGCTTAAGGCTGTGGTCTATTTACATAATCATTGTTTTCATTGGTTTAATCCCCACTGGTTCCAGTGCTCTTTCCTTCTCCCCACCTCTTATCCTACGTACTTCCTCTTCCAACCTGACACTTCCGCCTCAGGAGATATATAAGGACAGGATTGTGATCAGAGGTAGATTGAACTGCATTCCCGCTCAATAAAGATTGAACTGCGTTCCCAGCTCAGCCATGAGTCCCTGGTCGTCTCTCTCCCGCCTGTGAAGCTAGCCCCGGCAATATTTATTTATTTTTCTCTTTTGTTGCCCATGTTGTTTTATTATTGTTGTAGTTATTACTGTTGTTGTTATTGATGTTGTTGTTGCCGGACAGGACAGAGAGAAATGGAGAGAGGAGGGGAAGACAAGAGAGGGGGAGACAAAGACAGACACCTGCAGACCTGCTACACCGCCTGTGAAGCGACTCCCCTGCAGGTGGGGAGCCGGGAGCTCGAACCGGGATCCTTGCGCCATCTGCGCTTCACCTGCTGAGCTACCTCCCGACTCCCTTTTCATAGTATTTTTAGGCTCCTGGTAAAATTGAATGTTTGCCACATTTCCCCGGTCTCTCACATGCTAGCTTTCCCCATAATCCATATCTGCTATAGATTAAATAATTACTTCTTAATTTTGGTAGAATGTATATATAAAAGGTTTTTTTATTTTACTATTTAAATTTTTTATTTGGTTGCCACTGGGACTTAACCTCTCCAGACTAACTTTTTCAACTAGAAAGACAGAGCTAGATACAAAGACACCACAGGACTGAACCTCCCTCCCCTCAGTGCAGTGCAGGCTGGGCTGCAGACTGCGTCGTGTCCGTGTGAGACCACCCAAATGAACCATCTCGCTAGCTAACCCTACTCTTAGCTCTTTTCAAGTAGAAACTTGGTGGCATCAAAGTAAACTTGAAAAACATAGATTCCATTCGCAGTGCGCTGTCTCCACTGTTTAGTCCCAGAACTTTGCGGGGAATGATACGCACAACGTCTGCGTTACCTCCTGCCAGTACTCCGACTGCCAGAGCATTCTTCTGCCCTGGCTGGTTTCGTATTTTCTGCACACCTAAGATCCAGGGCGTGCCCTTCTCTTCTGTTAGGCAGTGAACTTCATTCCGGGAGGCAGGTGTCGAGATGGCTGTGCTGTCAAGTCTACTGCCCCTTTTCAGATGTTGCCAGTTGTCCCGATACTTTCTCCTTTATAGAAATTTTGTTTTGTGACCAGGATTCTGTCCTTCATTGTCATGTATCTTTATCTTCTTTTAATTTTTTAAATTTATATTTATTTTCCCTCTTATTGCCCTTGTTTTTTTTTAATTTATTTTTTATTTAAGAAAGGATAAATGAACAAAACCATAGGGTAGGAGGGGTACAACTCCACACAATTCCACCACCCAATCTCTGTATCCCCCCCCCTCCCCTGATAGCTTTCCCACTCTATCCCTCTGGGAGCAGGGACCCAGGGTTGTTGTGGGATGCAGAAGGTGGAAGGTCTGGCTTCTGTAATTGCTTCCCCGCTGAACATGGGTGTTGACTGGTCGGTCCATTCTCCCAGTCTGCCTCTCTCTTTCCCTAGTAGGGTGGGTCTCTGGGGAAGCTGAGCTCCAGGACACATTGGTGGGGTCTTCAGTCCAGGGAAGCCTGGCTGGCATCCTGATGGCATCTGGAACCTGGTGACTGAAAAGAGAGTTAACATACGAAGCCAAACAATTTGTTGAGCAATCATGGATCCCAAGCTTGGAATAGTGGAGAGGAAGTGTTAGGGGGGTACTCACTGCAAACTCTAGTGTACTTCTGCTTTCAGGTATATATTTTGCACTAGTTTATGGATACGTGTGAACATATGCTCTCTCTCACAGAACCTGGTCTATATCTAGGTTTTGGGACTTTGTTAGAAAGTGAGCCACCTAAGATGGAATTAAAGTGTACTATGAAAGGAAAGGTCTCACCCGAGTGATGAAGCTGAAGGGTTGTCATTCCACACGTGAAGTCTCTGGTCACATGCCCTCGTTTTTTATTGTTGTTGTAGTTATTATTATTGTTACTGATGCCGTCAATGTTAGATAGAACAGAGAGAAATGGAGAGAGGAGGGGAAGACAGAGAGGGGGAAAGAAAGACACCTGCAGACCTGCTTCACCGCCTGTGAAGTGACCCCCCCCTGCAGGTGGGGAGCCAGGGGCTTGAACCAGGATCCTTACACCAGTCCTTGCGCTTTGCACCACGTGCACTTAACCTACTGCACTACTGCCTGACTCCGGTATCTTTATCTTTTATCTTCTTTATATTGAAATCATTTCTTAGTCCTTTTTTCCCCTTGGCAATGGTCCTTTTGAAAGTTCCACGCCAGGTTTTTGTGTTTTTATTTTTGATTTTTTTATTAATTTTATTTATTGGATAGAGACAGCCAGAAATCGAGAGGACGGGGGAGATAGAGAGGGAGAGAGACACCTGTAGCCCTGCTTCACCACTCGCAAAGCTTTCCCCTGCAGATGGGGAGCAGGGGGGCTTGAACCCGGGTCCTCACACATTGTAACATGTGCGTTCAACCAGGTCCGTCACCAGCTGGTCCCTGTTGTTTTTTTTTTTTTTTTTTTTGGTAAATGACCTTCAGTTGGGGTCAGTAAGATAGTTTCCTCATGATTTATTTCGTTTATGACCTTGGGCAGAGTGCAGGGTAGCTGGTAATGATTCTTCTCTAAGCATCATTTTGGGAGACAGTGATGGCAGCTGATCAAAATTGGGACGACGTGGGTAAAACCTTTTAATGACATTCAAAGGAAAACATTAGGTTGAAAGTTACAGAGGTAACAAAAGATCTATTTCCGAATGAAACCTCTTTTCCGGCAGAAAGTATCGCAAAGGATGACGCGCTGACCTGCCTTCTTGTGACTTTCCGTAGGGCGGCGACGATGTCATGGCCTGTGTCCATGATGACAATGGCCGAGTCCGCATCCAGCACTTCTATAATGTGGGCCAGTGGGCCAAGGAGATCCAGAGGAATCCCGCCAGAGACGAAGAAGGACTATACGAGAACAATCGGGTCACATGCAGATTCAAGCGCCCCGTGAATGTCCCCAGAGATGAGACCATTGTGGATCTGCACTTGAGTTGGTATTACCTTTTTGCCTGGGGTCCGGCCATTCAAGGTAAGTCGCTGTTGCGAGTGTGGGATCAGCCGCCAGGGGCCGCTGTGCTTGCGCTTGTCTTGACTGAGTGGGGAGGTGATAAGTGCTTTGGCTGATCTGTGAGAAAAAGGATACATGGGGTGCGGAGGTAGGCGCCAGCCTTCTGAGAGTGAGGCCCGAGATTTAATCCCTAGAGTACCAAAAGACAGAAGTCGATAGAGCAGAGCCAGGCAGTGACGCGCACTGGATTGAGTACTCACACTATGGTGCTTAAGGGGGGGGGGGGGTGTCAAGCCCCTGGTCCCCACCTGCAGGGGGAAAGCTTCACCAGTGGTGAAACAGGGCTGCAGGTGTCTCTCTGTCTCTCTCCCTCTCTGTCTCCTCCTCCCCTCTCAATTTCTCTCTATCTCTATCCAATAATAAATAAAAAGATTTTAAGAAAGGAAGGAAGGAAGGAAGACAGAGAGAGAGAGAAAGAAAGAAAGAAGCTGGGTCTCCATGGATGGTGCTTTTCCATTTCTTTCTCCCTCTCCCCCACATGTATGTATATATATATATATATATATATATATATATATATATATATATATATATATGAATTGGACCAGGGAGGTAGCTTAAGGTGTCACATGTGTTTGAAGACCCGAGTTCAATCCCTAGCACAACAGATAGATATATTGATAATAGGTAGGTAGACAGAGCGATAGATAGGAAGAAAAAGGAGATCTGACCCGCTCTTCAAAAAGTTATATTGAGGGGTGGCTGGGCAGAGATGCACTCAGTTGAGAACACACATTACCATGCACAAGTACCTGGGTTCAATCCCCTGGTCCCCACTGCAGAGGGGGAGCTTCACAGATGGTGATGAAGTGCTGTAGTTATTTCTCTCCCTTTCTTTTTTCATCATCTTTATTTATTTATTGGATAGAGACAGTCAGAAATCGAGCGGGAGAGACACACACAGAGATAGAGAGAGAGAGACACCTGCAGCCCTGCTTTACCACTCACAAAGCTTTCCCCCTGCAGGTGGGAACCGGGGGCTTGAACCTGAGTCCTTGTGCACTGCAACACAAGCGCTCAACCAGGTGCGCCACCACCCGGCCCCCTTCTCTCTCCCTTTCTATCTCCTCCTCCCCTCCCAGCTTCTGACCTATCAAATGAAAAAGAAAAGGAAAAAATGGCCACCAGGAGTGGGGGAATCATCGTGCAGGCATCGTGCCCCAGCGATGACCCTGGTGGCCAGAAAGAAATTAACTAATAGAAGCCAGGTGGTGGTGCACTTAGTTAAGCGCACACGTCACAGAGTGCAAGAGCCCAGGTTCAAGCCCCCGGTCCCCGCCTGCAGGAGGAAAGCTTTACAAGTGGTGAAGCAGGGCTGCAGGTGTCTGTCTCTCTGTCACTTTCCCTCTCTATCTCCCCCTTCCCTCTCAATTTCTTTCTGTCTCTATCTAATAATGAATCAATAAATAATAGAAATTGAAAAACTACTTTAAAAAAACTATCAGAGGGAGTTGGGCTGTAGCACAGCGGGTTAACCACAGGTGGCGCAAAGCGCAGGGACCAGTTAAGGATCCCGGTTCGAGCCCCCGGCTCCCCACCTGCAGGGGAGTCACTTCCAAAGCGGTGAAGCAGGTGTCTGTCTTTCTCTCCTCCTCTCTGTCTTCCTCTCCTCTCTCCATTTCTCTCTGTCCTATCCAACGACGATGACATCAGTAACAACAACAATAATAATAACCACAACAACAATGAAAAACAAAGGCAACAAAAGGGAAAATTAATAAATAAATATAAAAAAAACTATCAGACACGAACTAATAAAGAAAGCTTCCACTGAGCTTCTCAGATGGTGCTGAAGAAGCCAGCTGGCTGAGCACAGTCGAGCCTGTGGGAAACTGTCTTAGTCAAACAGCCTGCACCCTGTTTCGCTCTTGGCTGTCCTCGTTCCTGAAAGGCCTGGGGTCACCACCCTCATGGCGGGGAGATTAAAGAATGTGCTCGAGGCTGCACAGCAGAGATGCAGCCGGGACCCCGTCATGGGCCTGCCGCCTGTGCTCTAAGTGCAGAGACTGGACGGAGTGGTCGTTGGACCCTCCTCCAAGACTGAGAGCAAGTGCTTCGTGGATGTCCGCTTCAGGCCTCTGCTGCTGGTCGCAGGTGCACTGACTGCCGCTTTGATCCAGCCCATTAGTCCTTAGACGGCAGTGTCCATAGGGATTGCCCAGCTGGTCATTAAGATTCGGTTTGCAGTACACCTGGGAGAGGGGCCTGAAATTCTGTATTTCTGTTGCCTGCCTGCCTGCCTGCCTGCCTGCCCTCTTTCCCCCCCTCCGTTCTTTTATTCTTTCTCTCTCCCCCCTTCTTGATATATACATATTTTCTTTCTCCACCATGACTTGTACCTGCATGAAAAATCCACTATCCTAGCAACCATTTTTCCTTTTTTTTTATTCTTTTTTTAAAAAAAAATGTTTACTGATTTATTCCCTTTTGTTGCCCTTGCTGTTTTATTGTTGTAGTTATTATTGACGTCGTTGTTGTTGGCTAGGACAGAGAGAAATGGAGAGAGGAGGGGAAGACAGAGAGGGGGAGAGAAAGACAGACACCTGCAGACCTGCTTCACCGCCTGTGAAACGACTCCCCTGCAGGTGGGGAGCCGGGGGCTCGAACCGGAATCCTTAAGCTGGCCTTTGCTTCGCTCCACCTGCGTTTAACTCGCTGTGCTACCACCGGACTCCCCATTTTTCCTTTTTTAAAAAGTTAATTTATTGTAATTAAAGAATAAAAGACTTCGGAGGGAGGACGTTTGCTCTCTGGTTTAAAGTAATCAAGGTTTAGTACATGGTAGAACAGCAGAACAGAGTGGTACATTGTGCAGACGGCAAGATGGGCAGTTATCTGCAGAGGTAAGAGGAGGCCAGGCCTGAGGATCCCTAAGTCACCAAAGTCCAGGTCCACGTGTTGTCTCCTGGGAGAGGCAGCATGGCGGGTCCTGGGAAGCTGAGCTGGTCTGAGCAAGCAGGAGAAGGAGCCAGGGAAAAAGGGCTGGACTTCCGGCCTCCCAGAAGTTAAATCGCTTGGTTTATGTAAATCCACCAGCCTGACATCAGCCATATGTTAATTACATTCTCATATTCAGCTTCAGCTATGTGCTAATCAAGTCCCAAAGCCCTGTTTACGGGAAGCGTCACAACATTAATTAATTAATTTATTCATTTATTTATGTATTTGACAGGACAGAGAGGAAGGGGAGAGTGGAGGGGGGAGCTGGCTAGTGGTGCACTTAATTAAGTGCATATATTATCATGCACAAGGATGCAGGTTCAAGCCCCTGGTCCCCACCTGCAGGGGGAAGCTGTCTGAGTGGTGAAGCAGTGTTGCAGGTGTCTGTCTATCTATCTATCTATCTATCTATCTATCTATCTATCTATCTATCTATCCATCTCCCCTGCCTCTCAATTTCTCTCTGTTCTGTCAAATAAGATAAATAAATAAAGTTTAGGTGTATTGCACCAAAGTAAAAGGCTCTAGGTGAGGGGAGGGAGGGTTCAGGTCTTGGAACATGATGGCAGAGGAGGAACTAGTGGGGGTTGTGTTGTTAAGTGGAAATGTTCTGCATGTACAAACTATTGTATTTCACTGTTGACTGTAAACCATTAATCCCCCAATAAAGGAATTTAAATAAATAAATAAAGTTAAATTTTTGTTGAAGAAACAGAGAGACCTGTAGCACTTTTTCATCATTCGCGAAGATGTCCCTGCAGGGTGCGAGGACCGGGGATTTGAACCCAGGTTCTTGTGCACGGTGATGTGTGCCTTCAGCCAGGTGCACCACCACCCAGCCCCCTTCTCCTCTCTTTTTTAGTAGCTGGAGCAGAGAGAAATTGAGAGGAGAGAGTGAGGTAGAGCGAGAGAAAGAGGGAGAGCCACAGACCGGCTCCACCACTCATGAGACTTGCCCCTGCAGATGAGGTCGGAAGCCCAGACCCAGGTCCTTACAACTACCATGCGTGTGCTCAGCTGCATGCCGCCACCCAGCCCCCGAGACCCCGTATTTCTGATAAGCTCAGGGTGATGCCAGTTTACTGATGACTTCGCTTTCAGTGGCCTGACGTTAGCCTGTAACAATGCCTCAGGATATGAGAACCTTTTAGAGACTGCTAATACCAAGCTAGACTGTATCTTCTTCATTCCACTGGTTCATCAGATTGAGGGACTCAGGAGGAAAATGAGGCTTCCTGGTCCTTCTTCGAGAAATCTCTGTGGCTCCTGGTAATTATACTTTTCTTTATAGTGTGCTCACTAACTAGTTGTGGCCTGACCTAGCCTCATTTTCCCATCAAATTGTTTCTATTGACTGGGGGAATCTATTCGAAAGACACTTGGATAGTTCTCTCTCTTTCTCTCTTTTTGAAGATTTTATTTATTTATTAATGAGAAACATAAGAGGAGAGAGAAAGAGCCAGACATCACTTCTGGCACATGTGTTGCCGGGGATTGAACTCAAAACCTCATGCTTGAGAGTCCAATGCTTTATCCACTGCACCGCCTCCTGGACCACTTTTTTTTTTTTTAAGGGAAACACGGGTGTATTCATTTTCTTTTCTTTTTATTTTTTTGCTATCTTTATTTATTTGATAGTGTCAGTCAGAAATCAAGAGGGAAAGGAGAGATAGAGCGGGAGAGAGACACCTGCAGCCCTGCTTCACCATGCACAAAGCTTTCTCCCACAGGTGGAGACCAGAGGCTCGAACCCGGGTCCTTGTGCTCTGTGATCTGTTCACTCAGCCAGGTGCACCACCACCTAGCTCCAGCTCTAAATGTTTGATACCTTTCTTGTTTTCTTGTTTGATTCCCTAGATTAGTGACAGTGGAACGGTGATTGTATTTTTTTAGTGCTCATTGGACCGTAGACACAAGTCTTGTCTCGCCCAGAGAAATGAACTCGTTTGAAATGTGGGGATTTGAAGTCTTGCCCTCTAGACTTGACTGTCAGTTCTGCTTATTGATATCTGTGTCAACCTGTATTTAAATGCTAAACTCTAATTTCTTTTACCTAAAATGGGCATAATAATCATACAGATTTCATAGGATTGTTATAAGGGTTTAATCAAAACAGGCATTTGAGATTTTTAAGAATCATTTTATCTTTTTACTTGATAGGACAGAGAGAGACATTGAGAGGGGAGGTGGGGAGAGAGAAGGAGAGAGACGATGCCTGCAGCCCTGCTTCACCACCCATTAAGCTTCCCCCCTGCAGGTGGGGACTGGGATCTTGAACCCGGGTTCTCGTGCACCTTGAGATGGTTTTACGACTAGAAAGTGCTGCAGTTTAGGTCATCTTCCCTACAGGCATCACTTGCTCTCTCTTAAAGCCTTTCCCGTGTGGGATCCCACCCGGCCTGGCAAGCTCCCTCGGGACTTCTCTCATTCTGGCCATGGTCTCCAGTCACACTAGACACATTCCCATCCCACGTGCAGACAGTTCTCTCTGAACATCTGTCCACTCTCATACGTTCCCTGCGGGGGATAACTTCTGGGCTAAGCGTGACACGGGCTACGAGATGGGATTTCTCTCAGAGAAGGCGTGAGCTGGATGTGTGTGGTAAGCCAGGGAGACCACAGAGTAAGCTTGGGCAAGAGGAATCATCAGGACCTGTTGGGAGAAATATTTCTCGCCAGCTAAGGGGTTTGATCGGTACTAGAGGTAACTGACGCAGACACTGGCCTGGGAGCTCACATGCCCAGCTCAGCAGGGCTTCCTTAAGATGGAACAGCTGCACGGCCCTCACTGTCAGCCCTGTTTCCAAGGAAGCCTTTGCTCTCCACTCACTGGCTCTCACCAGCCTGTCCCACCTGGCCTGGCAAGCCACTGCTGCTTGTCTGACAGTGAGAGAGGCTTCTGTCTGTCAGGAAGTCTAGTGCAGCAAGCAGTTTCGAGGCCCGTGTATAAAGTGCATGTTGGAGGAGAGACAGTCAGAGGTGAATGAGAATGCAGTCTTCCGTGTGCTGTTCATCAGAGAGGACTCATTAGAGACCTACAAGTGGGCTTTTTTAAGGTAGAGACTGAAAGGCAGAAAGTGAAAGCTTTCTTCAGTGCAGTGGGGGCGGGCTCCCACCTGAGTCTGCATATGGCATAGCAGAGCACTAGCCACTTAGCTACCCTGCCGACCCCCCAAGTAGACTTTCATGCAATTTGAGAAGCAGTCTTAAGGGGCTGGGTGGTGGCGCACCTGGCTGAGCGCACATGTTACGATGTGCAAGGACCCGGGTTTGAGCCCCTGGTCCCCACCTGCAGGGGGAAAGTTTTGTGAGCATTGCAGGTCTCTCTCTCTCTCTCTCTGCCACCTCCTTCCCTCTCAAATTCTGGCTGTCTAGCCAATAAATAAAGATAATACCGAATTTTTTTTAAAAAAAAGAGAGAGAAGCAGTCTTTTTGAAAAATTTATTTATTTATAAAATGGGAACACTGACAAAAACCATAGGATAAGAGGGGTACAATTCCACACAGTTCCCACCACCAGAACTCCATATCCCATCCCCTCCCCTGACAGCTTTCCTATTCTCTATCCCTCTGGGAGTATGGACCCAGGGTCACTGTGGGAGCAGAAGGTGGAAGGTCTGGCTTCTGTCATTGCTTCCCCGCTGAACATGGGTGTTGGCAGGTGGATCCACACTCCCAGCCTGTCTCTCTCTTTCCCTAGTGGGGCAGGGCTCTGGGGAAGCAGGGCTCCAGGACACATGGGTGGGGTCGTCTGCCCAGGGAAGTCTGGTTGGCATCATGGTAGCATCTGGAACCTGGTGGCTGAAAAAAAGAGTCAAGATATAAAGCAGAACAAATTGTTGATAGAAGCAGTCTTAAAATTGAGGTGTGTGTAGAGAGTGTTGTCTGGCTAGAGATGCTTAGTCATGAGAGCCCGATTCTGTTGGGATTAACTTAGCTAATACCTGCATTATTTATTATTAGATAAACAACAATAGAGAATCCTGGGGAGTCAGGCAGTAGTGCAGCGGTTTAAATGTGCACGCAAGGACAGGGCGTAAGATCCCAGATCGAGCCCCCGGCTTCCCACCTGCAGGGGAGTCGCTTCACAGGCGGTGAAGCAGATCTACAGGTGTCTTGTCTGTCTCTCCCTCTCTCTGTCTTCCCCTCCTCGCGCCATTTCTCTCTGTCCTATCTAACAATGATGACATCAATAACAACAACAACAATAAAAAAACAACAAATGGGAAAATAAATAAAACATACAAAAATCATAAAAAAAAAAACCATAGAGAATCCTGCTAATTCTAAAACCTGAACCACTGCATATATATTCAGCACTTGAGACTCGCGTGCAGATGTCGACTGCACATGCCAGCGTAAACCTGTGCTTCTCCCTTTGTCCCCTCCCTTTCCCCTCTCCCTCACAGGCTCTATCACTCGACATGATATGGACTCGCCACCGACTTCAGAGCGGGTTGTCAGTATTTACAAGTATGAAGACATTTTCATGCCGTCGGCCGCCTACCAGACCTTCTCCTCTCCATTCTGCCTGCTTCTCATTGTCGCCCTGACTTTCTACTTACTAATGGGGACCCCTTAGCCACGGCTGCCAAGTCACAACATCACGAGGATCCCAGACACCAGTGTAAATAGGTTTTTAACAACTCTGTAGTATGATTTAAATTTCTGTTATTTAAAAAAAAGACTGATGTGATTTCACTTTTTTGGAAGAAAGAATAAGTTTCTTTTCTAGTCAAAGATTGTTTAATATGACGACCCCATACTTTTAGTATGTAATTTTTTCTAAGCACTTTGAGGTAACTTTTCTTACTTGATCGTAAAACATCCCTGAGTTGGCTTGATGAAAAAATCCTTTTTGCCATCTTACAGGAGGGACTTGAGGCCCGAGAGAGGTCTAATCATGGCCCACGTGTCCTGTAGCCTTGGCTATGTAGTCCCGTAACACACAGCAAGGGAGAGAAAGAGCCTGCGTAGAGACCAGACTGTTTACTCTTCTAGTTGTAGCTTGAGAGAGTCTGTATCATCCTAAATTGGAGGGTTTTGGATGACCCGCAAGCCACATCAGGCCTCTAGGCAGAAATCTTAAATTTCTGTGAAACATAAAAGCTCTGAGCTTTTTACGTACTAACGGGGACTATGGGTTAGATTATAGTGATGTGAAGAATGGGTCTAGTCTATTCAGCTTTTTTCCTCAAATCTGTGCTGCTGTTTAGAAAGGTTAGTAAAGACATTGTATGTCTGAAATTGTGAAGTCATATCAATGATTAAAAATATATGGGGGGTTGGGCGGTGGCGCAGTGGGTTAAGTGCACGTGGCGCAAAGAGTAAGGACCAGCGCAAGGATCCCGGTTCAAGCCCCCGGCTCCCCACCTGCAGGGGAGTCACTTCACAGGTGGTGGAGCAGGTCTGCAGGTTTCTGTCTTTCTCTCCCCCTCTCTGTCTTCCCCTCCTCTCTCCATTTCTCTCTGTCCTATCCAACAATGAACAACATCAACAATGGTAATAATAATAATAACCACAATGAGGCTACAACAAAAAGGGCAACAAAAGGGGGAAAAATGGCCTCCAGGAGCGGTGGATTCATGGTGCAGGCACCGAGCCCAGCTATAACCCTGGAGGAAAAAAAAAAAAAATATATATATATATATATGGACATTCTTAGCAGTTAGAAGTCACATCTTCTGTGACTGTATTTCCTCACCAGCATCTTAATTGCCACTTATCCCAGCAGCTGACGCCCAGCCCCTGCTCCTGCATCAGATAAGGTCTCCCTGTGGCTACGCCTAATGCTGCCAGCAGGGTCGGCAGTGTTGAGTGTGATTGGTGTGTGTTACATAGACAGCCCACCTTCATAAAAGCTTAAGCCGTTTTGATATCAGATCAACATTTTAGATATTTGGAAACTTGAAAAGGACTTTTTTTTTCATTAGGAGATGGGGAATGACCTGTCATGTGTATCCGCCTGCGCTGTCCATTCAGAATGTCTAGTCTGGTAAATCGGGCTGGCAGGCACTCTGTTTTGTAAAATTGCCTTGACTTTGTCTCTGGTTTTTGCTTGTTTGTTCGTTTTAAAAAGTAACCCAGATGTTTCCTTGTGTCCGTTTCTGTGCTAAGAGTCCCTTTGATGGAAAAGAGCCTGAGGGTTCAGCGACACTGCTGGGAACTATTCCATCATAGAGTTTCTAGAATTCTCCCTTTGCTCCCATTACTGCAAAGCCTATGCCAATTTTATGTCTGGTGATTAAACATTACCAGGGGCTGGATGGTGATGCACCAGGCTAAGTGCTCACAGAATGAAGAGAAACAGCCCCCGGTCCCCACCTGCAGGGGGGAAGCTTCACAAGTGGTGAAGCAGGTCTGCAGGGGTCTCTCTCCCTCTCTATCTCCCCCCTCAGTTTCTCTCTTTCTAGCCAATAAAATGAGGGAGGAAGTATGTTACTACAGACTTTGATTTCTAATACCACCCTACGGGTTCATCGTCAGACGTGCATATCATCCTTTGGGGGAGAAGTTTCAGATTCTTCTGAAACTCGCCAAGAATAAGGAAAACATTGAGATTCTGTGATATTGTAGTTAATACCAAGATCATATGAGGCACGTTGGAGAAATTAGCATTTTTCTTTTTATCAGCTCTGGTTTATGGTGGTGCAGGGGATTGAATGTGGGACTTTGGAGTCTCAGGCAGGAGAGTCTCTTTGCAACCATTCCGCTATCTACTCTGGTGTGAGAAGTCCTCTTCATTGTAGATGAGGAGACATTAAATGATACGTGAGCCATGGAATTGGATAGGATTTGAACTTCAGTCGTTTGGTTCAAGCCCACAGTTCCCCTGACGCCCATTGGCTCACGACACAGCCCTTTAGTCCTGGCTGGTAATGGCCTTAGTAGCTGTTGTAGCTGTTCCATGGCCAGGCGGCTTAGTATGCAGGCACTCGTGTTGTAAATAATAAAGCCAGTATTTTTGTATTTCACTCTCGTACGTGTATATTTCCAGCTATAAATAGGCTTAAACTGCAGGGAGAGGCTTCAGCTGGCCTCTGTACTAGTCAGGGAAGGAGTAAATGGATTGGATTTCCCTTTTGCTAACGTCTCAAGTCAAGCTTTTTATTTCACCAGCTGGTTTCACTCTTGATTACCAGTTTCACTTGTTTGTGCTTGGAGATTGGAATGGCTTCTTACTGCTACTGAGGAAAAATGCAGATTATTTTGCTTACCTCCCATGAATCAGCTTTTTTCCCACCTCCCCTCACTGGCTGTGTTCCAGCAAGACTGACCTGTTTCCACGTCTTGAGAATCGCTGCTTCTCCTCTCACGGTGCTTCCCGCACTCAGACTGTCTCCCCTTTCTGTGCTTTTTGAACTCTTTCTTGTCTTTTGGGTCACAGCTTAAAAAGCTCTTCCTCCACACCCAGGGACTAGCAGGATTTGGGCAAGTATCACACAGCACTTGAATTCCTGGCTTGTTCTTCTGCTAACTCTGTTAGAAATGAGACAAGTAGCCAGGTGTATAGACAAAGGAATGTTTTAACGTTGTGGGTGAGGGAAGTGAGAACCCTGCCACAGAGAGCTTGAGAAGCCCTGGCCCCGGGGAGCTGAGAAGCCCACCCTGAGACAGGCTAGGGGTCTTTAGGTGGTCTTGGCTCAGGGCTATATTCAGTGACGTGGGAAGGCCTGGTGGTCTTGGGTTTCTTGATGTATTCAGGGATGTTTCTGGTTGTTCTCAGATGCGTCCCATGCAGGCAGGAATAGGATAAGTTTTATGGCAAGGGGCCTGCCTGTTCACAGCACACACACACACACACACACACACACACACACACACACACACACACACCCCTTCGGTCTGTTTCAGTGAGAGAAGTTCTTTCCATGAGGGTGGGGTCAGGCCTCAACCTGCCTCCTTCATTCTAGACCCTAAAGGAGGATGAGAGAAAAGGGAGGTTGTTCTAGCTACCTCCTGCTGATGGGGGCAAAGTGGATTTTAGGCTTTTGTTTGTGTGTGTGTGTTTGTTTTGCCTCCAGGGTTATTGCTGGGGCTTGGTCCCTGCACTAGGAATCCACTGCTCTTGGTCCCTGCACTTTGCACTATGTGCACTTAACACACTGTACTACCGCCAGCCCCTCTTCTTTTATTCTTTACCTGAGCACTGATCAGCTCTTGCTTATGGTGGTGCCGGGGACTGAACCTGGGACTTTAGAACCTCAGGCATGAGAGTCTCTTTGTAGAACCACTGTGCTATCTACCCCCATCCCTGGACTTTAGGTATCTGGAGAAGAAACACTTCCTTGTTCTGGTTCCAGGAGGTGGCTTAGGAGCATGAGAAAGATGAAGCATGGGGAAAGTGAGGGAAAGTGAGGGTGAGGCTTGTGAGGGGCCGAGAAGAGCAGGAGGTGCAGGGTGAGAGGAAGAGAGGGTATCTGTTTAGCTGTAAGTATTTGAGGAGACTAGCACTTGAACAGTTTTTGATTGAAGCAGAAGTTCCGTGAGGGTGGGGGTCAGGGCTCAGCACATTTCCTTTAAGCTCCCTAGTTAGGGGATTGTATCTGGTTTTTGGTTAATCATCACTGTAACAGAAGCTTCTACATTGTAAGCAAACGTCTGTTGAATTAATGAACAGATGAAAGTAGACTTCTGTGTCATTTGGTCCAGAAGACTTACTATGATTTTATTTTATTTTATTTTTATTTTATTTTACCTCCAGGGTTATTTCTGGGGCTCGGTGCTTGCACCACAAGTCCACTGCTCCTGGAGGCTATTTTTTCCTTTTTTTGTAGCCCTTTTTTTTTTTTTTTTTTTACCCTTGTTGTGGTTATTATTGTTGTTATTGCTGTTGGATAGGACAGAGAGAAATGGAGAGAGGAGGGGAAGACAGAGAGGGGGAGAGAAAGACAGACACCTGCAGACCTGCTTCACCACCTGTGAAGCGACTCCCCTGCAGGTGGGGAGCCGGGGGCTCAAACCGGGATCCTTATGCCGGTCCTTGTGCTTTGTGCCACATGCACTTAACCCACTGGGCTGCCTCCCGACCCCCTTATTTTTATTTTTTAATAGAGACAGAGGGTGTGTGTGTGTGTGTGTGTGTGAAAGAGAACACAGCCCCAAAGCTTTTTTTCTAGTGCTCTGAGGGCCAGGTTCAAACCTCATTTGCACACACAGCAAAGCAGTGTGCCACTCAAGCGAGCTGTATCACCAGCCCCAGGAGGCCGGCCCTCTGTAAGCATTGCCAGCCTGACCAGCTTTTCATATGCGTTCATTTTTCATAGAACTACAGTCCATTCCTTTAGCAAATCCTGAACCCTGCCTGTGAAACATAAATTGAAAGACCATAGCTATCACCGTGGTTTGGCCAGGCAAGACATAGTTGAGACTTTATTTTATTTTTGCTGCCCGGGTTGTCACTGGGGCTCGGTGCTAGCACTATGAATCTCCTGCTCCCAGCGGCTGTTTTTCTTTCTTCCTGATTTTTATTATATAGGACAGAGAGAAAGTGAGAGAGCACAGGGAGATAGAGGAAGAGAAAGATAGACACCTGCAGACCTGCTTCACCACTCGTGATGCAGACCCCTTGCATGTGGGGAGCCGGGTCTCGAACCTGGGTCCTTGCTCTTGGTAATAAGTGTGCTTAACTGGGTGTGCTACTGCCTGGCCCCCCATAGTCGGTCTTTTAGGTATCATTGTTGATAAATACTATTGCTGACGGTTTTTGACTGCCATCTTAACCATCGGTTTCTTAACCAGGTGTGCTGCTGAATCTGGTGTCTGCAGACTTCAGTAACTCACTCATTAACTCGTTCTTACCCAACAGAACCAACTTCTATTCTGTCTCTGTATCCCATTTCCTTTTTTTTTTTCCCTCTCCAGAGTTATTTCTGGGGCTTGTGTCAGCACTATGAATCCACTGCTCCTGGAGGCCATTTTTTCTTTAATTGGATAGGATAGAGAGACATTGAGAGAGGAGGGGGAGGTGAGAGAGAGAGAGAGACGGAGAGAGAGGAACACCTGCAGCCCTGTATCACCACACATGAAGCTTGCCTCCAGCAGGTGGGGACCAGAGGCTTGAACCTGGGTCCTTGTGCACTGTAGTGTGCGTGCTTAACCAGGTGTGCCACCACCTGGTTCCACCAATTTAATTATTTTAAGTTGACTTTTGTTGTTAGGAAATTGAAAAGTCTGGACAGCTGTTTACGACTATTTCTGTAATGAAGTTACTGTGGGTACTCAGCACTTTATTACCTAGGAGATACTTGCCCTGAGCTTGTATGTCATTCTTCGTTCTTATTTAGGGGTCAGAAAAATTTTCCTGTAAACAGCCAGAACATAATTATTTAGACTTTGCAGTCTCTGTTCAAATCCCTCCTTTAAAAGAAACCACTGAACACGGTTCTCTCACAATAAAATCCGACACTGACATTTCAGTTGCATGTAATTCTTACATGTCTCAAATACAGCATGTTTGATTTAAGTTTGTTTTAATATTTATTCCCTTTTGTTGCCCTTGATTTTTATTGTTATAGTTATTATCGTTGTTGCTATTGATGACGTCGTTGTTGGATAGGACAGGGAGAGGAGGGGAAGACAGAGAGGGGGAGAAACAGACAGACACCTGCAGACCTGCTTCACCGCCTGTGAAGTGACTCCCCTGCAGGAGGGGAGCTGGGGTGCTCGAACCAGGATCCTTACGCCGGTCCTTGTGCTTTGCGCCATACTCCAGTATGTTTGATTTTTAAACAAAATATTAGAAATAACATACCACTCAGGCTGGAGACATAGCATAGTAGTTATGAAAAAAGACTTTCATGCCTCAGTCCCAAAGTCTCAGATTCAATCCCTCACACCACCATAAGCCAGAGCTGAGGAGTACTCTAGTCTCTGTCTCTCTGTCTCTCTCTCTCTCTCTCCTTGTTGTATCTATCTCCTTAAATATGTGTGTGTAGATACATTACTTAAAAATAATAATTCAGGGAGCAGCACAGCGGGTTAAGCGCACATGCACAAAGCGCAAGGACCGGCATAAGGATCCCGGTTCAAGCCCCCAGCTCCCCATCTGCAGGGGAGTCGCTTCACAGGTGGTGAAGCAGGTCTGCAGGTGTCTGTCTGTTTCTCCCCCTCTCTGTCTTCCCCTCCTCTCTCCATTCTCTGTTCTATCTAACAACGATGACAACAATAAAAACAAGGGAATAAATAAATAAATAAATAAATAATTTTTAAAAAATATCTCATTCTTAGTCCATGGCTTAACAGATACGGACTGGGTTTGCTGTGAGAACTCAAGTTCTCCTACTCTTGCTCTTAGCTGAAGGACAAGGCCTAGCTGTCATGGTCAGGTATAGTAGACACTGCCTTTACTATAGCTTTATCATTGACTAATGCAGAGACACGGGGTTATTGAGTAATTTGTAGAATAAACAAGAATTGGTTTATTATGATCTTGATAAAGACATTCCCAGGCCTTTGCATTCTGATGTTGTCGGGTATGAAGAGGTGTTGGCAGTTTTTTTTCCCTTGTACAGTGGAACTGCCCTCCGTGGTGGGGATTATAACATGTCAGAGTAGTTGACTCCTCTGTAGGAATTATTTCAGTGTTCATAGAAACCCACTGTATTCATGGGAATGTCTTCCATGGGCTGTGGTGCCAGCCTGTGTGTCATCCTGGAAAGGCGTTTGAGGACCGTTGCAGTAGCGAGACAGTGAGCTGTGTGACTCTGCTGTAAATGGTCAGGCTGCACGCCCCTGTTCTCTAAACAGAACTGATAGTGTTTAGTGAGCAGTTTGCTTATTCTCACGCTCTGTCTCTGTGTGTGCACAGACAGGATGAGGACCATGTGTGTCCGTACTTCTGTGCCCCATGTCTGGGACGTGACCCTTTGAGGGTCTTTGTCAGGACTGTTTGTAATCTCTTGAATACTTTTAGACCTTAGAGAAAACGTGTGCATATTCTAAGCATGCCTGCCCTTCAGTTTATAGTCATTTAGTTTGTAGGGAATCTTGATACTCTTGACCAAGCCTTGCTGCCGCGGACATTGCTTGAGTTAAGAAGGTAGGAAGTGCTGTCGTTGGCTTTGAGTTTCCGTTGCTGTAGCTGAGTGGCCGAGAGTAGCGTTACCTAAAATGGCGGCTGGGGTCACCTGGACATTTTCTACTTTTTCGTTTGGCTCCCTGTTCGGTTACTGATTGGTGTGCTTTTAAGCACACAATCTGGACTTTGCTGTACTCTTTGGTACAAGACTGGAGTCTGAGGCCCTTTTCAGGACAAATCACGTCTCAGCTGGTAGGATTTTCAGTCCGGCTGAGGAAGTAAGTGAACTGTCAAGCTCTTTGGGATTTTTATTCTTCTTCTTCATTTCAGACATGCAGATATTTGACTCGTCTTGGTTTTGTCACTGGACATTCGCTGCTGGGCACATGCGGTGTATTGCCTCCTTCTGGACAGTCGTGATTCTCGAGGGTCATGGGGGGGGGTTGTACTACAGTGGTTGTGACTGTCCTCAGGTCACTAGTTCAGATGCCCTTTCATCACAGAGAACGAATGTCCTGTCTGCCTCAAGAGTGTGGGCACCTCTCCACTTGCCTTATCCCACAACTGCGCCAACATGACATGCTGGGACAGTCTGACTCCGGGTGCATGGGCCTACTTGCCTGGCTGTCTGCAAAATACTCTTCTGTATAAACTATGCCTTGAGACAAACATTAGTAGGTTACGTTTGTTTCCTAATAATTGTGTTACTAATTGTGTATCTGGCTGTGACTGATTTTGAGATTCATGTATATTTCTAAGACTGTCTGATGTGAATTTTTATCCTAAGCTGTGTGGTACCTTACTACTGAAGACAAGGATTCCTACTCCCTGAAGCAGTTGTAGCGGTTGTAGCGGTCTCCCTCCCAGATGTTCCTGACTGAGTGTCGGACCCATGTGCCACCACAGACACCTTAGAGGGTTAGGTGATCATTAGAATCTAGTCACCAGGTTTAAATAAACATCACGATATGAATCCAATTTGTCTGAAATCCTTCCTGTTGATGTGATTAAAGTTAGTTTGTAATCCCGTGTTGCGTTGCTGTGGTGTGATTTTGGTTCCCTGTTTGCTTTAGATGCTTTGGGAGTGAAGTCTGAGTTCATGATCCTTGGGGGAGATAACCTGCCTTGTCTGGAAAAGAGGAAAATCGTATTGCAGTAGTCAGATGAAAATTCTTTGCAGAAACACTTTGCAGACTGAATCTATTTTTGTGGGGCACCTGGTTAAGCACACATGGTACAAAGAGCAAGGACCCACACAAGGGTCCCCACCTGCAGGTGTCTCTCTGTCTCCCCCCGTCTCCCCCGCTTCTCTGTCCTGTCCAATGAAATGGAAACAGTGGCCTCCAGGAGCAGTGGATCTGTAGTGTCAACACTGAGCCCCAGCGATAACCCTGGAGGCAAATAAAAAAAAGAGGATTCTATGTTTAGCTTCAGCTTAACACTTTAAATTGTAGTAAATGGTGGCCTTTAATCCAATTTAAGGCACGTTACTTGTTTAATAGTACATTGCTAGTCCTACACAGTGTAGTTAAGAGCCGTATTCGTAACTAAATCACACCACATGCTCTGAATAGTGACAGTTGGGTTACAGAGCCATAAAACCCTCAGAAAAATAGAGATCTCAGGACTCGGACCTCTGGCTTGAGCTCACAGAAATGACCCGGTCTCTCTACTGGCCTTTCTCTGAGCTACAAGACGAGCGAGGAGTTTCCTTGGTTTCAGGCTTAAAACAATTTGTCCAAAAGAACTCCCCCAGCTGCTTCTTAGTCACAGAGCTCGGTTGGGCTGCTTGAATCACCACCAACCACGTGACCAAGGGGTGATATTGTCTGTTAACCAGGCGTGGGATGTCAGCTGCAGCTCGCGCCAGTGACAGAAGGAAAGGGACCTGAAGCCTCGCCCACCACTTGAAGTGCTTGTGTGTCTGGTCTGGGGTGCGGCCGCCCAGAGCTCAGAGATGGTGACACCGTGACACCGTAGGGGAGGGTTGGGGCAAACGGGGTGGCGTTAGTACTGCTCTGACCTCCCTCCCTCACATTTGTCTGTCTGATCCTTTGCTTGATCCGTAGTCGGGAGGAGACAAGAGGTTAGGAGTGGGGGGTGGGCGTCTTCAGCTTGGTCCCATTGGACTGGTTTGCATCACAGAAGGGCCTTGACCTGGAGACCTGGGTTGTGACAGCAAGCTGAATGTCCTCAGGGAAATAGGACCAGAGGGTCTTCTGGCCATCTGCAAAGACAACCTTTGGAATTGTAGTAGTAAAAAGAACTCTTCATTGCCATGTGGAAGGGGAAAACAGCTGGGCATTCTGCCCAGACCTCAGACACACTGGTAACAACCTTTTTTTTTTTTTTTTAAATATTTTACTTTTAATCTTTTCATTTATTTATTATTGAATAGAGACTAAGAGAAATTGAGAAGGGAGGGGGAGATGGAGAGGGGAGAGACACCTGCAGCCCTGCTTCACCACTCCTGAAGCTTTCCCCCTGCGGATGGGGACCAGGTGGGGAGCAGGGCCTCGAACCCTGGTCCTCGCAGGTAGTACTGTGTGCGCTTAACTGGGTGCACCGCGGCCTGGCCCCCTTTACTTACTTACTTTCATAAGTGCTCGTCACTCCTTCGCTCGTTACTCCCAGACAGTCACGAAGCTTCTCCTCTGCAGTGGATGCGGCAGAAGCGAGGAGGCCAGGACAGACAGACGGGTGCCCGTGGCTCGCATCTCCATCCCTTAAGGGTCGGCGCTAGTCTAGACCAGCAGCTCACCCGGAGACCCCCGCTTTCACTGCTTCTGTCACTAGAGGGGTTTTGGTGGGCGGGGGTGGTGCACCTGGTTGAGTGCACATGTCACAAGGCACAAGGACCCGGGTTCAAGTCCTCCACCCCCACGGGGAAGCAGGGCTGCAGGTGTCTGTCTCCCTCTCTATCGCACCTTTCCGTCTCGATTTCTGCCTGTCTCCTATCAAATAATTGAAAAACTACTTTAAAAAAACTATCAGAGGGAGTCGGGGCGGTGGCGCAGCGGGTTAAGCGCAGGTGGCGCGAAACACAAGGACCGGCATAAGGATCCCGGTTCGAACCCCCGGCTCCCCACCTGCAGGGGAGTCGCTTCCCAGGCGGTGAAGCAGGTCTGCAGGTGTCTGTCTTTCTCTCCCCCTCTCTGTCTTCCCCTCCTCTCTCCATTTCTCTCTGTGCTATCCAACAAGGACAACATCGATAACAACAACAGTAACTACAACAATAAAAAAATAACAAAGGCACCAAACAGGAAAAATAAATAAATATAACATAATTTTAAAGAAGAGTTAAAAGGGACCAGGTGGTGGTGTACCTGGATAAGTGCACACATGACATGCACAAGGCCCTGGGTTCAAGCCGGGGGGGGGGGGGGGGGGGGGGGGGGGGGTTTGAACCTGCAGGGGGGAAGCTTCCCTCGTGGTGAATCAGCAGGGCTGCTGGTGTCTCTATTTTCCCCTTCGCTCTCAATTTCTGTCTCTATCCAATAATAACATAAATAAATACAGGTTTTTTAAGTTTTATTTTTACACATTTTATTTTAACGAGAGGAAGATATACAAAGAGAGAGGACTCTGAGCCTTGCTCAGCTCTGGCTGGTGGTGCCGGGGATTGAACCTGGGGCCTCTGAGCTTCAGGCATGAGAGTCTTTTGCGGAGCCATGGCGCCATCTCCCCAGCCCCGCAGGACAGTTCTGAGCGGCCGGGCGGGAGCACGTGGCGCGAAGCACAAGGACCAGCACAGGGATCTCGGTTCGAGCCCCCGGCTCCCCGCAGGGGAATCACTTCGCAGGCGGTGAGGCAGGTCTGCAGGTGTTTTGTCTCTTTTCTCTGGGGGGGGGGGGGGGCGGGAGGGAGGGAATGCTGCAGGTAGTCCGCCTGTCATTATGAACTACAAGTCCCATAGTGCCTCGCGCGACCGGCGTCGCAAGCCAGAGCCCAGCCGGGAACTACAAGTCCCACAGTGCCATGCGCGCCCACGCTACGTCTGAGTCCAACTACAAGTCCCACAGTGCCGCGCGCGCCCACGCAGCGTCGCGCGGCGTCTGGGCGGCGCAGGCGCGGCACCCCAGGCGCCATGGCCGACGGCGGCGGCAGGTCGGCCGAGGCGCGCAGCCCGCGGGGCTCCCCGGCGCGGGCGCCCGGGTCCCCGCGAGCGGCCGGGCCCGGCGTCGGCACCGCAGAGACGCCGCGGGCCGCCGCGCTGGCGCTGCGCTTCGACAAGCCCATCAAGCAGGCGTTCTACAACACGGGCGCCGTGCTGTTCGTGTGCCTGTGCTGCGGCGCGGCCGTGCTGGTCTACTTCATCCTGGAGGCCTTCCTGCGGCCGCTGCTGTGGGCCGTGCTGTGCGGCACCTTCCTGCACCCCTTCAAGAGCTCGCTGACGCGCCTGGGCCGCGGCTGGCTGGCGCGTCTCCACCGCGCGCGCTCGCCCGTCGTGCTGGCCGCCCTGCTGCTGCCTCTGAGCTGCGCCGACCGCGCGCTGGAGGCGCTGGGGGAGCGCGTACTGCGCCTGCGCCGCCACCGCGGGCTCCTGCTATTGGGGGCGGGCGTCCCCGTGCTGTACGCGCTCGGCCGGCTGGGGGCGGGGCTCGGCGCGCACGTGCTGCTGGGCCGCGTGGCCGCGCTGCTGGGCCGGGGGCTCGACTGCTTCAGCAGCCTCTGGGTGAGTGGGTGCTGGGGGGCGGGGCCAGGGCGGGGCCATGGAGAGGGGGCGGGGCCTGGGCAGAGCCATGATGGGGGGCGTGTCCAGGCCAGAGCCATGATGGGCGGGGCGGGGCCTGGGCAGAGCCATGATGGGCGGGGCCTGGGCAGAGCCATGATGGGCGGGGCCTGGGCAGAGCCATGATGGGGGGCGTGTCCAGGCCAGAGCCATGATGGGCGGGGGCATGACCAGGCCAGAGCCATGATGGGCGGGGGCGGGGCCTGGGCAGAGCCATGATGGGCGGGGTCTGGGCAGAGCCATGATGGGCGGGGTCTGGGCAGAGCCATGATGGGCGGGGGCATGACCAGGCCAGAGCCATGATGGGCGGGGGCGGGGCCTGGGCAGAGCCATGATGGGCGGGGGCGGGGCCTGGGCAGAGCCATGGTGGGGGGCGTGGCCAGGCCAGAGCCATGATGGGCGGGGCGGGGCCTGGGCAGAGCCATGATGGGCGGGGGCATGACCAGGCCAGAGCCATGATGGGCGTGGGCGGGGCCTGGGCAGAGCCATGATGGGCGGGGTCTGGGCAGAGCCATGATGGGCGGGGGCATGACCAGGCCAGAGCCATGATGGGCGGGGGCGGGGCCGGGGCAGAGCCATGCAGGGTGGGGGCGGGGCCAGGGCAGAGCCATGCGGGGTGGGGGCGGGGCCAGGGCAGAGCCATGCAGGGTGGGGGGCGTGGCCAGGCCAGAGCCATGATGGGCGGGGCGGGGCCTCGGCAGAGCCATGATGGGCGGGGGCATGACCAGGCCAGAGCCATGATGGGCAGGGGCAGGGCCGGGGCAGAGCCATGCAGGGTGGGGGCGGGGCCAGGGCAGAGCCATGGCAGGTGGGGGCGGGGCCGGGGCAGAGCCATGCAGGGTGGGGGCGGGGCCAGGGCAGAGCCATGCAGGGTGGGGGCGGGGCCGGGGCAGAGCCATGCAGGGTGGGGGCGGGGCCGGGGCAGAGCCATGCAGGGTGGGGGCGGGGCCAGGGCAGAGCCATGGCAGGTGGGGGCGGGGCCAGGGCAGAGCCATGGCAGGTGGGGGCGGGGCCAGGGCAGAGCCATGCGGGGTGGGGGCGGGGCCAGGCAGGTCTAGAGTGCCCATGGCCAGGTGGGGGACCCGGGCAGGTTGGGGGCACTCCAGGATGGGTCTTCTCAGGGCAGGGGGGAGCTCCAGGACAGGTCTGATCCAGACAAGTCAAGGGAACCCCAGGGCAGCCCGGGCCTCGGGGCAGGTCATTCCCGGGCGGGTCAAGGGCACCCCAGGGCAGGTGGGGGCCGGGCAGGTTGGAGGAGCCCCAGACCAGGTTGCCCAGGGAGAGTTTGGGGAGGGAGCCCAGGGAGGGGGTTGTCCCAGGCTCAGTCCTCAGCACCACCGTCATCCAGAGCTGAGCAGGGATCTGGGGGGAAAACTAAGTAAGTAAATGCTTAAAGAAAGAAATAGATGAAATAATGAAATGTTAAAAGCCAAAGAAGTTGGAGTGTGTGGGCTGGGTCGCACATAATGTTCTGCCTGGGCCTCCAACGTCCCGGGTTCAGTCCTCGGCACCACCGTCAGCCTGAGCTGAGCAGGGCTCTGGGGAAGGAGAAGGTGCCGAGGACCTTGCTGGGTCTCCCCCTTCTGCCCTCGCCCCCTGGAACCTGGGCTCGCCTCCAGTCCGTGTGGTTTGAAACCTCCACCTGGTCTCTCCTGCAGGTGAACCGGCCCGGGCTGGGAAACGCTTCTCTGCCTTGCTTGTAGGGCTTCAGCGCTTGCCAGGGAGACGAGACTTTATCCCTCTGACCGTCCTCCACTCTTGTTCTCGGGGGATTTCTGGATATCAGAGCAGAAGGGGCCTCCAGAGGTCCTCGTTCAACCCGTAACTCTTCATCAGACTAGAACTAGTTGAGAGGGAAGAGGGGGCTGACTGGTTGACTCAGACCCTGAAACACATTTCTTGTCTTGGCAGGTTGGGGGAGCACTGGGTGCTTCCCGCCGCCGACTCGAGCTGCTCTGTGGGAAAGCCTCTGCAGGAGCTTCTGTGGCCCGGGGTATTCCAGCAGACGGGCGGAGGGAGGTTGTGTGTGCTGCGGGGCTCACCCTGCTCTTGTAAGATTCTTAGAAAACCAGGGAGCTTTAGCCTTGGAAGGGGTGACCGAGACGGTTGAGTGAGAATTTTCCTGCCTCAGACCAGAGTGGCACGTGGACACTTAGTTCCTTGCTGTGTGAGGGTGTCTACTGACAAAGAATCTTGCTGACTTCTGCCAGCGAAGTGAGGCTCAGTGTTCCTTGACGTAGTTACCATGCTGTCCAGCGGGATTCGCATCTTGGCTGACATTCGTGGTGGAGCGATTTCTAAACTCGTTGACTCTCTCAGTGCCACCTCTCTGTTGAAGTTAAAAGTTGGCCGAGTGTATTGTTAGGTCTGGGCTTTCTGAGGATTGGAAAGAGAGAGAAGGTGCGGCCTCCACCTTGGAGGGTGGGCAGAGGTGAGCAAGTCCTCACGCAGGGGTGAGTAACAGTCGGTCCGTGCGCACTACACAGCACTTTGGGGCCGCCGAGTCACCGCCAGCTGCCGGGGTGCACTTGGGAGGTCCTGGTGCCGTGGGGTGTTCCAGTGCTAGGTGATGGGATTCGAAGACAGGAAGAGGGGAGGGAGAGAGGGAGGCCAAGCCGGTGAATAATTTCAAAAAACTTGGCATTCAGAAGCTGTGCTGGGTGCAAGGCAGAAAAGGAGGGGGGTGTTTAGAATTCTCTCAGCAAAGAGGCCGAGTGAGTAGGGAGGCTCGCTTGAGGGAGACGGTCTCTGGTCTGTGTTAGGGAGAGGCAGGCAGGGGTCCCCGCTCTGCTTGCAGGGCCGCGGGCTGTAAATTAATCTCTCTCTCTTTTTTTTTTTTTACATTTTATCTTTTAATTTGATTAGTGGTTTAATATTGATTTACAGAATTACAAGATAACAGGTACAACTGGGCCTGTTCCCACCACCAGAGTTCTGTGTCCCTAATCCCTCCATGGAAGCTACAGCTGTGTTCCCACGCTTGCAGCTATGGGCTGACTAGTATGTCTACAGCCGTCTAGATTTGTATAGATTTGCCAGTCTTTTCCTATGGCCCCGTCTTCTCTTCCTTTCCAAGTCTCACTTTCACCTGTTACTACACCCAAATGCCCCTCCCTTTCCCCCTCTCTCAGTGTCTTGATGGAGTTGGAGCTCAGAGCCCTCTGGTCGTCTTCCCTTATCATTTCTCCGCCACTGAGTATGGACCCAAATTCTTTATGGGGAGCAGAGGGGGGAGTTCTGGCTTCTGTCATTGCTTCCCCGCTGGACATGGGTGTTGGCAGGTGGACCCACACCCCCAGCCTGTGTCTGTCTGTCCCTAGTGGGGCAGGGCTCTGGGGAGGGGAGGCTCCAGGACACATGGTGAGGGCGTCTGCCTAGGAGAGTCAGATTGATGTCACGGTAGCATCTACATCTTGGTGGCTGAAAGGCAGCGAGATACAAAGCAGTTTAATCATCAGGAACCAAAAGGCAAGAATGTAGCCGATGAGATTTGGGGGTCTTCGAGTGTTGGAAGAAGCTAGGAAGTCCACAACCTAGGTATGTTCCTAGGGGCCTGCGTGCGACTCGTAGCTTTTGCTTGCGTCTTACAGCTGACATGGAGTCAGACAGACACAGTGTCTGAGAAGGCAGGTTGTGAATTTGAGGCTGCGTCTAGGGAGAGACAGATGGACAAGGCAGAAAGGGAGCTTGTGTCTGGGCCAGTCTTGGTCTTGGAGCTGCCTGAAGGCGCAGAGCTGGGTGCTGTCCTGGGCGCTGCTTCACTATCACAGCAGCGTGTGACGCGGGAGAGGGGCTTTCGCTGCTGAGAAGCCACGGTAGGCGCCTTCCAGCTGAAGTCATGTCACCACCGGTCCAGCTCTGTCATCGTCTTTGGTCCCACACGGCGCTTGCGTTTTGTGGTTGACTTTTCTAAATTGATTTTAGTTCTCAGGGGACACAGAAAGGATGAGCGTCAGGATTGGAGTACTGGTCTGTGTTTCTCCAGAGACCCTGGTGCTAGCTGTGCAGTCCTGTTCGTCACCTCTTGTCTGTATTTCCAGCCCCTTTTCCTTTGTGCAGCACATCAGCGCTGTGGTTCCCTTTATTACTGACTTAGCCTTTCAGCTCAGTTCTTTTTTTGGGGGGGAGGGTTTGGTGGTGGTGGGATGCAGTGTCTTGAGGGCTTCCCTGATCCACACTTCTTCAGCTGGATGAGGCAGAGAGACTTTTTCCTTCAGTGCGGGGGACGGGGAGGGGGGCCTTGACCAGCATAGAGTGAGGACGAAGCTTCACTTTTTGTTCTTGACTCCTTTCTTGAACACTCCATCCTGCCGTTTTTCACAAAATTTTTATTTGTCATTTTTATTTATTTAGAGGGAAGATAAACAAGGTTTGATGCAAATGAAGGACATCAAAGGACAGTGTTAGGAGTGTGTGATAAGGTGTGTTCTCTCTCCTCTGTGATCAGAAGGTGAGATGAACTTTGAGTAAATGAACCTTAAAGCAGGCTGCTGTGTGGCCTGCCAGCAGGGAGGAACTAAGTGCGAGAGGCCTGCAGGTTTTCTGTGAGCCTGGGAGGCTAACAAGGCAAGCTGAGTCCGGGAGACTTTTCCCTCTTGGCTCATCTCTATGACGAGAGAGGCTAACAAGCGGGGTGTCTCTCCAGACCCCCATCCAAGGATGGGAGAGCTCCCCTAAGCTCCAGCAAGCTTTCACACAGCCCACAGGTTTTCCTTACGTTAATGAGAAAGACCAGCGCTCTGCTCAGCTCCGCCTGATGGCAGGCGACGCTGGGGATTGAACCTGGGGCCTTGCAAGCTCAGGCAGGAGAACCATCATGCTGTTTCTCCAGCCCTATACAAAATTCTTGTTAGATTATGTCTGGATTTGTTTTTCTGAGGAAAATCTTTAAAATACTGGGGGAAAGTCCTAAGTCAAAAGTTTTTTAAGTTCAAAATGTTTACTACTTAAAAAAGCTAATAACACCCACAATGACCCTGGGTCCATACTCCCAGAGAGACAGAGAATGGGAAAGCTATCAGGAGGGGATGGGATATGGAGATCGGGTTGTGGGAATTGTGTGGAGTTGTACCCCTCTTATCCTACAGTTTTGTTAATGTCTCCTTCTTAAATTAAAAAAAAAAAAAAGCTAATAACACTTCAAGGAAATAAAAATTATACTCGTAAGAGAAAATTCAGTACTTGAAGAGAACAACAACAAAAAAGCAGACTTTTTCCCGAAGCCCAGACATTTGGAAGTAATATCCTCTCACATTTTGCTGAGAATGCTTTGCCGTTAAGAGGTTCTCTTGCATTACTCTTTCTTCTGTGCTACGGCTATATTCATCATGGCTGTGAAGGTCTGAATAGTTACTCCATTTTGGGGAGACTCTGCTATCTAAACGGCAACACTGAAGTCGTAATTTTAAAAATAACTGCCCCGTGCACTTTTGAAAGCTACCTGTCCCGTGTGCAGCGGTACCGGAAGAGGGAAGCCCGGGTGCTGTGCTGAGGGGCGCCGCCAGTAACTACTCTGTCCGACTGAGGCGGTCTGAGGCTTAGGGGGACTTGACGGTAGCAGGAATTTGGGGGGAGGCCTTCTCTTTCTCAGGCCACGAGTTTCCTTTAAAAAGTCTCAAGTATGGGGGGGTCCGGCAGTAGTGCAGCGGGTTAAGCGCAGGTGGCGCAAAGCGCAGGGACCGGTGTAAGGATCCCGGTTCGAGTCCCCGCTCCCCACCTGCAGGGGAGTCGCTTCACAGGCGGTGAAGCAGGTCTGCAGGTGTCTGTCTTTCTCTCCCCCTCTCTGTCTTCCCCTCCTCTCTCCATTTCTCTCTATCCAACAACAACAATAACCACAACAACAATAAAAAACAAGGGTAACAAAAGGGAATAAATAAATAAATGAAATTAAAAAAAAAATCTCAAGTATGCAGCCTCTTTTTCTCTCTGCAGGTGATTTTTATTCCTTTTGAGTAGATGGTGGTGGTGGTGGTGGTGGGGAATCCTGAGCTTGGCTTAAAAATATGTAGGCTTAAAATCTGAAAGCTGGCCTTTTGTGGCCCTCCATCCAGTTCAGCTCCTCGCTGAGGGCAGGTCCCCTTGGCCACTGGTGACTTGGGGTTGGCTCTTGCCCGGACCCTTTCCGGGATGACAGCTGACTCCCTTGCAGACAGGTGTAGCTGGCTAGAAAGCTTTCTCCTCGGGGAGAGCGAGAATGTCTTGCTTCCAATTCTTAGCCACCATGAGCCGAGTTTACTGCCTACCCCAGAGAACGTTTTCCCAAACGCTTGAAGATAACCAGCAAACTCTTGGTGCTTCTGCTGTCCCAGCTATCTCCAGATCTCCCTTCCCCAGTCTGCCCTTTCCCGCTCTGACTTGTCAGCACCAAGCTCAGCCCCAGGCACCTTCCCTGATGTGGACCTTGTACTTTTCTTGCCAGGCGCCCAGGGCAGTGAACTCCTGACTCAGGCGAGCTGTGTCCACCCCCCGTTGGCACCATTGACCTCCTGCAAGTTTGGCTGTCGAGTCTGAAAGCAGAGCTCTGTGCTTCTTTGTGAGGTTTTTGTTGTTTTACTGAGAGGAAGAAAGGCCGGAGCACCACTTACCCGTGGCATAGGGTGGTGTGAGGGACTGAACTTGCAGCCTCAGGGACCCAGGCATGAAGGTGTGCTGGGCTGTCTCCCTGGTACTTGGGATATCATTTTGATCATTATAACCAAGCTCACTTTTTTAATGGACACTTCCCAGTTTTCTTTATGAACTTAGCAATATGCTCACTAGCTTGTTCCTTTTTAGTTTTTCCACGGGAGCTTTCACTGCCCCTAGGCCAACTCTTCCCCTGTTTTCCTGTAGAGAGCGGGGCAGGGAGGAAGAGAAAGCCGCCACAGACCACGGCGCCAGAAGTCCCCCCAGCACTCCGGCCCTCCTGCGTGGTGTGAGGACTGGAGCCTGGGTGGTGGGCATAGCAAGGCCTGTGCGCCCCCACGTGGGCTGCCTCTCCGTCTCATGTCTCTCAGCTGACTTCATGATTGATGTTTGTTGGTACGGGGTTGCTATGCAGCCCAGTTGACTAGCGTTTGCTGCTGCTGACTTTTTATGTCAACATTTGTAGTTGTCAAAATTGAGCGTTTTTATTTTGTGAATTTTAGAACAACTTTTTCCTCTTCATGCTTCTTTAAACTTTTAAAAAAATATATTCTTATCTATTATTGGATAGGTGCAGAGAGAAATTGAGAGGGGAGATGGGAGAGAGACAGAGAGACACCTGCAGTCCTGCTCCACCACTCGTGAAGCTTTCCCTCTGCAGGTGGGGACCAGGGGCTTGAACCTAGGTCCTTGAGCACTGGCGTGTGAGCTTAACCAGGTGCACCGCCACCTGGCCCCTCTTTATTTTCCTACGGCCACCCTTTTCTCATCTTGTGGGTAAGAAAGCAGACTGGCGCGGGTCACCTGGGACTTCTAGTCCTGGCTCTGCCGCTCCCTGCGTTTGTGACCTTTGGCCTGTCCCTGAAACCTCAGCTCTGAGGAGGCAGTGAGGGCCCGGGTGACTTCCTGCCCCGCTGTCATCCTCAGGCCTGCCTTGTCTGGAGCCGGACAGCCACAGTCCACATCCTCTGGCTTCCCAGAGCCACGTGTGCGTGGTCCTGGGAGCTTGGCCTGCCTTGAAGACGCTGCAGTGTCATTACTCAATCATTTGGCTTGTTTAACTGTATCTTGAGATCTCTTTAGTGTTTCTTCTTGTAGAGTGGCATGGGAAAGAATGTCTTGATAGCCTTTTCATTGGAAGAAAATTAGTGCTCGCTATAGGCAATTTAGAAGCTGTGGGAACAAGTAAAAGGAGAAACGAAAGTCACAAGAAGCCGCCAGCTTCTGAGTCCCCCGTCCCTCTCTGCTCACCGCGTGGCCAGGATCCTGACATAAGTGGCTTCTAGATTTTGCTTTCCCTTTCTTGTATAGTAGGAGTATTTTAAATTGTGTCATGCTTGCTTTACACCGCATGGCACTAAGTGAACTGTCTCTAACTTAATGCTTCCCAGTTTAGCACGTGTAAATCAGACTCTAGGGAGCTGGTTGGTCTTGAAGCCTGTTCAGAATTCATCGCTCAGCAAGGTCCACTGCTGCGTCCTCAGCTCTGGAGCTAGAGGCGTGATTCAGGCCCAGACGCTGTTTATTAGTTAGCTCTGGCTACAGTAAAGGAAGGGAGGAGGTAGGTGTTTTTGCCTGTTTGTCTGCAGTGACGTTTTATTGTAACATCCGAGTTCCGGGTGGGTGTGCCTCACTGTAAAGCGACAGAGTTGAGGCCTGAGAGTCTGATTCAGGAGCCAGGGGGCGGCCACCTGGTTGAGCGCCAGGTTCAAGCCCCCTGGTCCCCACCTGCAGGGGGGAAGCTTTACGAGTGGTGAAGCAGGGCTGCAGGTGTCTCTCTGTCTCTCTCCCTCTCTATCTCCCCCTTCCCTCTCGATTTCTGGCTGACTCTATCCAATAAATAAATAAGGATAATAAAATTTTTTAAGAAGTCCAATTTGGTCTGACCTCACATCCCCCTTGTCCTAACAAGCCGCTTCGCCCTTCCCTTCTGGTCATTTTCTGGTCGGCCTTTCAGTTGGTCTTACTGGGTCTTTCCTCCTATTTGTAGTAATCAGATCAGCCTGTTCTCACCATCCTCTGAATCACAGCTTAACATTCTTTTATGTTTTCAATTAACCTTTTCCCCGCGGGTTAGAGCATTGCTATTTCTTCCTCTAGTAATATCTTCTTATCTGTATCTATAGAGCGTTGCTATTTCTTCCTCTAGTAATATCTTCTTATCTGTATCTATAGAGCGTTGCTATTTCTTCCTCTAGTAATATCTTCTTATCTGCATCTATAGAGCGTTGCTATTTCTTCCTCTAGTAATATCTTCATATCTGCATCTATAGAGCGTTGCTATTTCTTCCTCTAGTAATATCTTCATATCTGTATCTATAGAGCGTTGCTATTTCTTCCTCTAGTAATATCTTCTTATCTGCATCTATAGAGCGTTGCTATTTCTTCCTCTAGTAATATCTTCATATCTGTATCTATAGAGCGTTGCTATTTCTTCCTCTAGTAATATCTTCTTATCTGCATCTATAGAGCGTTGCTATTTCTTCCTCTAGTAATATCTTCTTATCTGCATCTATAGAGCGTTGCTATTTCTTCCTCTAGTAATATCTTCTACTTTTTTTTTTTTTAATCAGAGCGCTGATCAGCTCTGGCCTGTTGGTGGTACCGGGGACTGAACCTGGGGCTTTGGACCCTCAGGAATGAAAGTCTTTTTTAAGAACCATTGTGCTATCTTCCCCACCATAGTAAGGTGTTTCTTCCCGGTTTTATTTCAACTGTGCATATGACTAAGAGCTACTCTCTAATCGTCTGTCACCTACATTGTTTCAGGAGTGTCATACTTCAACCAGTTGCTTTCTCTAGTTTTTTAATTTCATGGTAACAAGCAAATTTCAAAGACTGACATAGAAATTTTTAACTTGGTTCCTTTTGTTTTTTCTTCTGATTTCTCTTCTAAGCGCTAATCTATAGAGAATGCTCAGAGTCCATGACTTATTAACTGACTATTTTGTCTTAATTTGTTTATGTATATAATAATAGTTTACATTTGAATAATAAACTAGGAATCATACATTTCAGTTAACGAGATAATATCACTATGGAATTTCAAATGCCTGCTTTGTTTTTTTCTTTTCCAAATTTGATTTTTCTGAGTGAACTCCTTTTAGTACCACTGAGCTCTGTCTTATGGTGTTGTACCTGGAGTTCTCATGCTGTACAGACACTTGCAAACCTTATCTAACTGTTTGTTTTCATATATGCACATATTTTACAATTGTATCTGTGTTTCATTCATTCAAGATCTGGACGTTGGTAGTTGGCTATGTGTTGGCCGTTTCGTTCAAGTGGAACACGAGCACCGAACGCTACCTGAGAGCAATCTCAATTCCTGTCTGGATTATCTTGCTTTTCCACCTAGGTGGGTTCCCTTTCCGTAGAAAGCCTAGCCTAAGGTCAGCAAAAGCCGAATTGTCTGAAGTAAAGTATATTGCACGTTGCATTTAAAGTAGCCTTCAGAAAAACACTCTGTTTCCACTTTTCATTAACGTTCACTAAGAATGCTATCTATGCTCTAAAATATTGGTCTTTTCACCAGATTCAGTGTTTGTTATCATGATCTCAGTGTTTATTTTTATGTCATAATCCGTCAGCACATCTGGGTTTTCTTGGACACTTGAAATGCCACGCTGAAGGAGGGTAGACACAGGCAGTCACACACATGCAACAAGAAATACTCAAGAGTCGAGCTGTTTACTCTGAGCAGTGGGAAACAAGTGGAGGGATGAGGCTGTGCCGTAGGTGAGTCTACTTCTAGTGCCCGGTGAGAAGGGGCTTGCAACAGAGCTGGTGACCATGAGGGAGAGAGAGAGGTCAGAGCAAGGAGTAACTTCAGATTCAAATTTCTGTTTGGCACCAGGATGTTGAGTGTCAGCTGCTCAGAGAAATAGTGCGCATGTCAGCTGGAACTCCGCTGGTAGCTGGATGGTTACTAGGATGCTGAGATTTCTCCCCCAAGGATTCTTCTTTTTTTCTCTCCAAGTCTTGAATCTATAGGGAGCCTAGATTCTGACTTGAAAACAGAATCCTAAAGCAGTAGATGACTTAAGTAGTTTGTAGCTACATATTTTAAAAAACAGAATGAAAAAGTAGAGTTGATTGAAAGCGTGTCTCTGTTTAGAGGTTTCTGCGTAACACCACCTCTCTGAGATGGACTGATTTCAAAGACTAAAGGGATTTATCAGCAAAAGCCTCTCCTGTGTGGCGAGCCTCACTCACTTGGGTGAAATAAACAAGGGAAGCAGCCAGATGTGACCATCAGATCTGACACCACGCAGAGAGATGCCAGTGGCTAACAGCTTTGCGCTGTGTACTCAGAAAATACATTGAAAATTTGTGCCAACTCATTTTGGCTCAGTTCTCCCTCTTATGAGAGCGAATTCATACCATGTGGTATGTTCAGAAAATCTAGTCTGGAGCCATGCATGATATAAATTGTGCTGGGCTCTTTTGGGGGGTCAGTGAGGGTGGGGGGCTGGGGGAGTTGAGTTCCAGATGGTCATCAAGCCTAGACATGCCTGAGAATGCACTTGAATTTGCTCAGGTGGTGCAAGTCCAGTAAAAGGCAAGCAGGCCCCAGTCCTGGTCCTGTGGGCCGGAGAGCTCTGAGCAGCTGGGCTGAGTGAGAAAAGCCCTGAGCTGAGATTTGGTTTACCTGTCTGCAGGCTTCTAAAGATTTCCCAGTGAAACAACTTGCACTTACACATGCACAAAATGTTTCTGTCAAGCTACTAAGTGGAGGTTTTTTGTTTTTTTTTTTATAAAGACTAGTGTTGTACTTTTGTTTCACTGAAAATGTTAATAGCTCTTCATAATTTGCAGCTTCCCTGGCTGGCTCATGGAGAATTCCAGTATTCCTGGTTATTGTTTTCCTGATATCTGTGGGCACTCTCTATGAAAAGCAGAATGAAAAAGAGTCTTCTGGTAAGAAATAGGGCATTCTATTAATTTGAAGTATTTTGGAGAGTAGGCTTATTTAAAAAAAAAAACGCGTAATGATGAAATGACTTTGAATCTATTTAAAAATCTGCTGTTTGCTGAACAGAAAATAAGTTTGTTTGACATATTGAAAACAGATATTTCAAGTACACCACACAACAGCCCTATTTGTTTCTGCTTTGTAAAATATGTGTTCGAGCATGGAATTCTTCATTTAAAGCGACACAGTACCTTCACAGTGCTGTGCTGCCACTGTCTCCATCTACGCGAGGTGTTTTCACTGCCCCAAAGAAAGCCCTGCACCTGTTAGCAGGTAGCTGTAAAGTTAGCTTTCCTTTTCTTTTCTTTTCTTTTTCTTTTTCTTTTTATCAGAGCACTACTCAGCTCTGGCTGATGATGATGATGCAGGGGTTTGAACCTGAGACTTTGGAGCCTCAGGCATGAGAGGCTATCTACCCCTGCCCCAAAACTTAGGTTATTTGAGACTTTTTTTTTCTTTTCTATACGTACTTGTTGCTCTAAGCTTTCTTCTGAGAATTACTTTTCCATCTCATAAATTTTGATGTCTTGTTTCAATTTTCTTTGGCCCAAGATAGTTTGATTTTTTTTTTTTTTTGACTCCTTTGGCATAGTGGCTAATGAGTTATTGTTTAGTTTCCACATGTCTGCCAAATTTTCCCCTTTTTTGCCTGTGTTTCTGACGTCCTAGCAAGCCGCTGCTAAATACAAGGTCGTGAGTGTTTGCCCTTGTCGGTCTTGGATCCTGCAGGCCTGCCGAGCTTGTTAGTCAGCTTCAGTCGTGTTTTGCACGTGTGTTTTTTAGGGCTCTGTACAAAATAAGAACACATCTGTGACTAAGGTGCTTTTGCTTCTTTCCACTTTGGATACCTTTTTTTTTTTTAATGTCCTGATTGTTTTGGCTAGTTTGTTATAAGTTAGGAAATACTGACATAAAAAGAAAATAAAAACTAACCAACCATACCAAGTGATCACTGGTTTTGTACACAACCTCAGATTTTAACTAAAAAAAAAAGGATCAGAGAGCATTCTGTTCTGTAACAGAACACATTTCAAACACAGCTTCCCATAGTGATGAGTGTATGTGTGCAGCATGATTCTTGACACCTTCGTGGCATGCTGATCACAAGGCTGTTGGTGGCACTCCTGTATTTGTAGTCTCACATACACTTCTTAAGTTGCTGTGTGTTAATGGTTTTATTTGGTAAATAAGCAGTCTGATAATTTAAAGACATATAATGTTAATAAATATTTGAGTTTGAACATAAGTATCTGAAAAAGAAACCCAGTTATTTCTCTTTAGGCTAAATAGGAAAAATTTGATATCCTATTTTATCCTATTTGGTAAATAGGAAAGATTTGATATCTTCTATTCTGCTATTTGATATTTTCTTTTTTTAATATTCATTTATTCCCTTTTGTTGCCCTTGTTTTAATGTTGTAGTTATTGCTGTTGTTGTTGTTGGATAGGACAGAGAGAAATGGAGAGAGGAGGGGAAGACGGGGGGGGGGAGAGAAAGACAGACACCTGCAGACCTGCTTCACCGCCTGTGAAGGGACTCCCTTGCAGGTGAGGAGCCGGGGGCTGGAACTGGGAGCCTTACACTGGTCCTTGAGCTTTGCGCCACCTGCACTTAACCCGCTGCGCTACCGCCTGACTCTCTATTTGGTATTTTCTTTGCTCAGTTTGTCCTGGCCACAGACAGTTATTTTCTGTGGTTGTGTATCAGACTAGTACAGGTAAACTTTCTCTTCAGGCAAGTACTATAAAAGTCTTGGTTTTTCTGGTAAACTGGCTTCTTGAATTTTAAAAAAATTCTTTGAATTGTCTATTTATTTATTTATTGGATAGAGACAGCCAGAAGTCAAAAGGGGAGGGTGAGATAGAGAGGGAGAGAGACAGAGAGACACCTGCAGCCCTGCTTCACCACTCGCGAAGCTTTCCCCCTGCAGGTGGGGACTGGGGGCTTGAACCCGGGTCCTAGTGCATGGTAGCTTGTGCAATCAGGTGCTGCACCATCACCCGGTCCCCGTTATATTACTTCTTTTGAGGTCATCCCGTATGTCTCTGTTGTTTTTCAGTGTTTCTTTTTCTGTTTGTTAGCTCTTGCTCTTAGTTTTTTATCTTGCTAATTTTGCTTTCTGCCTCAGTTATTCTGTTCTCACTCTCCTCCGTTGTAGCACAACTATTTCATTACCCTGTTCTGATATTGTATCAGCTTGTTCTGCTATTTTAACTCAGTCATTTCAGCTCTCTAATTACCTCAAGGTAGTTGGGAGCTAAGGTCTCTGGTTCCATGAGTTTCTGAAGAAATCCTGGTTGTATTTTGTTGAAGTTTAGGTGGTTTCTTGTTGTTTTTCCTTGTTTATCAGGAGAGTGATGTGAAGCGGCTCCTACTCCAGTCACAACTCCAGACCTCTGGGAGAGTAGACTTGATCCTGAGTTGCTGGCCAGTTCTGTGACCTTGACGACTGTCTAGGGTCTCCTGCTGCTCTTGAGCCTCTGTGGCTCGTGAAGTTTTTTGAAGAGCTCCTGGTTGTGTTCTGCTGAGTTTCCTGGTGGTTTTCCTTCTGTTAGTCGATGGGGCGAGCAGAACGCCCGTGGCCCTGTAGCCTCTGCTAGCCTGTTTTCCCTGGTGCTTCTGTGAACCTGCCACCACCCACAGAGCAAAGTATTTCACAACTGTGCCCCTGCCTCCAACGTTGCTTTCCTTTGGAGTGCTTTTGCCCAGAGCTAAGGACGTTCTTTGCTACAAGTGGCTCGAAACCAGGCTTTGAGATGGGTGTTCTCTTGATCATAAATTCTCGTCAGCTGCTGACTGCAAAATTTGAGAGTTGTGAGGACAAGAGCTCTAAGACAATTAATGAGACTGTGAAGATAGTTCTCTGGTTACCAGCAGCCTTAAGCCAGGAGGGTGGTGTGTGGGCGTGCAGGCCTCACCTCTGGCCATTGTGTCTGTTATCCTGTGGCAAAGAGAGAAGTCGCAGTGACATAGAATCAGTGCTGAGAACAAAGGTGAAAATGCTTGTTTCTGTTTATTCTCATTCTGTTCTAGTTCATCGTAGGGCTTGAGATTTTTTCAATCCTTTTATGAACTGCTAGTCTCAACAGTCATCATAAAGTAAACATGTAACCCTTTTCCCCCCTGAATTTCATGACTTTTCCCTTTTGCCCCTCCAGTCTTGTATTTCCTGGGCATCAGCACACAAGCCCTTTAGACCTGTATAGACGCCTCCTGTGGGCGCCGCTGGGTCTCAGGTGTCAGCTGCAGCAGTGTGCATGTGTCTTTCTTCCTTTCTTTTTAATTTTTTTTATATTTATTTATTTTCCCTTTTGTTGCCCTTGTTTTTTATTGTAGTTGTAATTATTGTTGTTGTTGATGTCATCGTTGTTGGATAGGACAGAGAGAAATGGAGAGAGGAGGGGAAGATAGAGGGGGAGAGAAAGACAGACACCTGCAGACCTGCATCACCACCTGTGAAGTGAGTCCCCTGCAGGTGGGGAGCCGGGGGCTCGAACCAGGATCCTTACATCAGTCCTTGTGCTTTGCGCCACCTGTGCTTAACGTGCTGCAGTATTGCCTGGCTCCTTTCTCTCTCTCTCTTCTTCCTTCCTTTCTTCCTTCCTTCCTTTTTCTTTATTTTTTTTAGTTGGATATACGTAGAAATGGACAGTGGGGAGGGGGCGTAGAGAGAGAGAGACTTGCAGCACTGTATCAACACTTTGTAAAGCTTCCGCCAAGCAGGTGGGGACCTGGCCTTGCACATTGTAGCATGTGTGCTCTGGTGACTGTGCCGCCCAGTCCCTGTATTTCTCTCTTGTCCTGCTGTAGAATTTGTTCTTGTGTCCTAGTTACCTGTGAACTCTGAATCACTTGCTGCTGTAGAAGACTTTCTGATGTGGTTTGTTCGATGCATGACTCAATCCTTGGGGTTTCACCAGGAGTCAAGGCGGGGCTCATCTAGTTCCTAGATCCAGAAAGCTCTTTGTATGTGTCACTGGGTTAGTTTCCACTGGTTCCTCCTGAACTTAAGAGCTTCTCTTAGTTCACAGGAGTTCAGCCTTAGTATTTTCTGGAATTCCAAGATGACAGAGGGAGAAGTGTTAAATGCCTACCATGGGCCTGAATTCTTGGGTTTTGTTGTTGTTGTTGTTGTTTGCCTCCAGGGTTACTGTTGGGGCTCAGTGCCTGCACCATGAATCCACTGCTCCTGGAGACCAGTTTTTCCCCCTTTGATTGCATTGTTGTTGTAGCCTTGTTGTGGTCATTATTGTTGTTGTTGATGTCGTTTGTTGTTGGATAGGACGGAGAGAGGGAGAGAAAAACAGACACCCGCAGACCTGCTTCACTGCCTGTGAAGTATCCCCCCTGCAGGTGGGGAGCCGGGGGCTCAAGCCAGTATCCCCACTCTGGTCCCTGCGCTTTGCGTCACGTGTGCTTAACCTGCTGCACTACTGCCCAACCCCCAAATTCTTGGTTTTTAAAGTATCCTTCCATCCTCGTGTGTGTGTGTGTGTGTGTGTGTGTGTGTGTGTGTGTGTGTGTGAATGTGTGTGTGTGGGTGTGTGTATGTGAGTGTGTGTAGCTGGGGCTTCATGCATGCATGACTTCACCATTCCTGGGTTGTTTTTTCATCGCAGAAAGAGGAGAGAGACAGACACCAGAGCTCCTCTGGGGCCATAGTGGCCCCCGTGTGGCAGGAGTTCTGGCTTCTGTTGTTGCTTCTCCACTGGACGTGGGTGTTGGCAGGTGGATCCACACCCCTAGCCTGTGTCTGTCTGTCCCCAGTGGGGCAGGGCTCTGGGGAGGGTGCTTCTGGGACACATTGGAAGGCCGCTATGCTCGCCATTATATCACCAACACACATTCTGGGACACATTGGTCAATGTCATTTTTCTATGCAAAAGCCCATCAAGACTTTTCCAATAGCCCAATAGTTCTTCAGCCCTATACTATCTTTATAAATCCACAAGCAAACCGACTGGGGGTGGGGGGAACAGTGGTTGTCACTTGGACTCTGTGTGTTATTGCAGCAAAGTGAAGCACTCTGGGAAGGGGGGTGGGGGGGCAGGGACGAGTGGGGAGGGTCCCAGTGCCTGACGGTGTAGGACCTGAGATGGGAGTGAGAATGTTTCCTAGACACCTTCCCCAGGGAGGGAGAAATCATACCCGGATGGCAACAACTGCACTGCAGACCGTTCCCCTGCACCCAGAAAATGCTACAGGAAAGAAAAATCTGTGGACCCCTCAGAGTAGATATTTGCTTCTTACAAACAAAGCCCTTTAATTCCAGACTTTTTTTTTCTGCTGACTGGCCTCCAGAGGTAGCTGGCGGTGCGCAGGCTCCTTGGCCCTAGGCCTCTGACCCTGCGCGCCGTGTTCCTGGCTTTGACCCCGCTCGGAGCAAGTCTGGGTCATGGTGGCGGGGACTGCCCTCTGGTCCCTCTGCAACTCACCTGTTGTCAGCTGCCCGCGCTCCCTACTGGCTTATGCCCACAGCTGTGGGCCGTGGTCTTTGCCCTGGGTATCGAGAATCTCACTGGGTAGAAATCTGGGGTCCAGCTTCAGTGTGAAGCCTGTGAGGACAGGCTCTGCCCTGTGAGGAAGACTCTGGCAGACTGTTCGTCTTGTGAGATTGGCGCGACTTACTCTGGGCCTGTGACCCGCTGCTTCCAAAGCTGGGGAGGCAGGAGCATTTATTTCTTGAGTGACCTGGACAGCCAGGCTGAGACGTGGGGCAGGTACTGTAGGTCTGTCAGCCAGGCTGAGACGTGGGGCAGGTACTGTAGGTCTGTCAGCCAGGCTGAGACGTAGGCAGGTACTCTAGGTCTGTGTCACCTAACACTGATAATATAGAGAGCTAAGCAGACATACGTATGCCACGGACCTACGCTGATCGTTTTGGAATAGCATGTAATATGAGTGGACTAGTTTAACCCAAATTGGGAAAAGGAACAAAGGAGGAATTCTGTTACCCATCTCCCTCTTCTGAATTTGACACTGTCTAGGTTAAGCACTCACATCACAGTGCACAAGGACCTGGGTTCAAGCCCCTGGTCCCCACCTGCAGGAGGAAAACTTCCCGAGTGGTGAAGCAGGGCTGCAAGTGTCTCTCTGCCCCCCCACTCTTTCTCCCCTGTCTCTCTCTCCCTCCCTGTATGTGTGTGTGTGTGTATGTGTATACACACACACATATCCTCCTCCCCTCTCAGTTTCTATATCCAGTAATAAATTAATTAATGTAAAAAATAAAAAAGGGAATTTTTTTTTTAACCAGAGCACTGTTCAGCTCTGACTTATGGTGGTATGGGGGATTGAACCTGGGGCTTTGGGGTCTTGGGTATGAGAATCTGTTTGCATAAATATACGCACTCACAAATATGTATATATATATTTTTTTCCCTTTTGTTGCCTTTGTTTATTTTAATGTTGTTGTCATTACTGTTGTTATTGATGTTGTCGTTGGATAGGACAGAGAGAAATGGAGAGAGGAGGGGAAGACAGAGAGGGAGAGAAAGACAGACCTGCTTCACCACCTGTGAAGTGACTCCCCTGCAGGTGGGGAGCCAGGGGCTCGAACCGGGATTCTTATGCCAGTCCCTGCACTTTGCACCATGTGCGCTTAACCTCCTGCGCTACCGCCCCACTCCCTACAGATCTATTTTAGTGCTGCATAAAGCATTGAAGCCCAGCGTCAGAATTTGATCCCCTTACAGATCTGAGACATTACTTAGGCTAAAGAACATATGTCGACTCAGAGCTGTGATCTCGGCAGTTGGAGGACTGGAAGCCTGGAATCTGCTCTTCGCCCCTGAGGCTGCAGTGCTTGTGCGGGAGTCTCAGCTGGAGCGTGAAGTCTGCTAGGACCTGTGTCTGCCAATAGCTGCTGATTCTGGGCAGAGTCTGGAGGCTTCCCTGGCCCGTGGCCACGCCTCCCGGCGGCCTTCTAATTTCCTGGTTCTGCCCGCGTCCCGGGATCTTGAGGTGCAGGTGACTGTCACGGAGACAGATGCCAATGTCTGTCTGTCAGTGAAGTCAGAGCAGTTGCCGAGTCCTGTGCTCATAACTGTCGGCTGCCCTTGGCTGCTGCTGTCCGTGTGCCGCCCCTCTCCTGCGCCCACGGGCGTCCAGGCTCTGCACACGCACCTGGTGCTGTGTGCTTGACTCAGAGGCTCTGCCTTGGTCGCCATCTGCCGAACGTGTACTGAACAGTCAGTCGGGAAACGCAGAGAGGTGATTTTTGCTGTCCGCCTTCCCTCGAGTCTGTCAGCACCTGCAGTATGCTTTTGAAAGGTGTTTTCTAGGCATGGTTTGCTCTTGTTGTTGTTTTTAACTAGAGTGCTGCTCAGCTTTGGCTCCGGCTGAAGCTGGGGATTGAACCCAGGGACCTTGATGCCTCAGGCATGAAAGTCATTTTGCAGAGCTGTGATGTCGTCTCCCTGGTCTCACCACCCCCTTATCTTCTTGTTTTTTTTGTTTTTTTTTTTTTTTTTTAAGATTTTATTTATTTATGAGAAAGGAGGAGAGAGAAAGAACCAGACATCACTTTGGCACATGTGCTGCCAGGGATCGAACTCAGGACCTCATGCTTAAGAGTCCAAAGCTTTATCACTGCGCCACCTCCTGAATCACTGCTTTTTATTTTTTATTGTATTGATTAAAGAGAGAAGCAGGCATCGCCCTGCCATAGGCAGCGCCGTGTTGTGGGTCCTTTCCACACGATGTCCCCGGCTCGCCTCATCCGTATGCTGCCGTGAGGTGCCCAGACGAGGCGCTGTCTGGAAAGTGTGGGCTTTGCATTTGCAGCAGACTCTGCCCTCTCCTCCCCGGCGGGTCAGAGCTAGCAGGACTGTGTTTCAGCTTGTGACGGTTTGTTCCTCCTCGTGAATTTCTTTAAGTCTTCGAATTTGCCCTTTGTGTTCTAGGGGCGGAGTTGCCGGGGCAAGTGATCTCCATGGCCGCATCCACCCTGGCAACCTTGGCCATCTCCATCACGGGCTACGAGTCCGGTGCCGACGACCAGCCCACGCCGCGGCCCGCAGGTGACTGACTTCGGCAGCCACGGTTTCACCCGTGCTGGAGGCTGAAGTGTCTGTGCAGCGCAGAGCCCCCAGCATGCGGTGCCTCAGCAGACCTCACCCTCTCCCTGATCTTTCGCTTCCATCCCTTGTGTGTGGTCAGACTTCGTGACATTTTTCGATTTCTTGACGATGCCACTTAAAAGAAGTCCTTTCTCACTGCCATCTGTACTGAGCTCCCGAAGGACACGCACGATGTCATCTTTTCCACTGCTGACTCGCACTCCTCTGAGCATATGTCCCATCACCCCTTTTTAAATTTTATTTTCTTTAATGAGAAAAATACAGAGCAAAAGACCAGAGCACTGCTCTGCTTGCTCTACTCTGCTCTGCTCTTTGCTCTCTGCTCTCTGCTCTGCTCTGCTCTGCTCTCTGCTCTCTCTGCTCTGCTCTCTGCTCTCTGCTCTCTGCTCTGCTCTCTCCTCTCTGCTCTGCTCTCTCCTCTCTCCTCTCTGCTCTCTGCTCTGCTCCGCTCTGCTCTCTGCTCTGCTCCGCTCTGCTCTCTGCTCTGCTCCGCTCTGCTCTCTGCTCTGCTCTGCTCTCTGCTCTGCTCTGCTCTGCTCTCCTCTCTGCTCTGCTCTCTGCTCTGCTCTGCTCTGCTCTCTGCTCTGCTCTGCTCTGCTCTGCTCTCTGCTCTGCTCTCCTCTCTGCTCTGCTCTCTGCTCTGCTCTGCTCTCCTCTCTGCTCTGCTCTCTGCTCTGCTCTGCTCTCTGCTCTGCTCTCTGCTCTGCTCTGCTCTCTGCTCTGCTCTGCTCTCTGCTCTGCTCTCTGCTCTGCTCTCTACTCTGCTCTGCTCTCTTCTCTGCTCTCTCTGCTCTGCTCTCTGCTCTCTGCTCTCTGCTCTGCTCTGCTCTGCTCTCTGCTCTGCTCTCTCCTCTCTGCTCTCTGCTCTGCTCTCTCCTCTCTGCTCTCTGCTCTGCTCCGCTCTGCTCTCTGCTCTGCTCTCCTCTCTGCTCTGCTCTCTGCTCTGCTCTGCTCTCTGCTCTGCTCTGCTCTCTGCTCTGCTCTCTGCTCTACTCTCTGCTCTGCTCTGCTCTCTGCTCTGCTCTCTCTGCTCTGCTCTCTGCTCTCTGCTCTCTGCTCTGCTCTGCTCTGCTCTCTGCTCTGCTCTGCTCTCTGCTCCGCTCTCTGCTCTCTCTGCTCTCTGCTCTCTGCTCTGCTCTGCTCTGCTCTCTGCTCTGCTCTGCTCTCTGCTCTGCTCTGCTCTCTGCTCTGCTCTGCTCTCTGCTCTGCTCTGCTCTCTGCTCTGCTCTGCTCTCTGCTCTGCTCTGCTCTGCTCTGCTCTGCTCTCTGCTCTGCTCTGCTCTCTGCTCTGCTCTCTGCTCTGCTCTCTCTGCTCTCTGCTCTGCTCTCTGCTCTCTGCTCTGCTCTCTGCTCTGCTCTGCTCTCTGCTCTCTGCTCTGCTCTGCTCTGCTCTCTGCTCTCTGCTCTGCTCTGCTCTCCTCTCTGCTCTCTGCTCTGCTTTGCTCTCTGCTCCGCTCTCTGCTCTGCTCTGCTCTCTGCTCTCTGCTCTGCTCTGCTCTGCTCTCTGCTCTCTGCTCTGCTCTGCTCTCCTCTCTGCTCTCTGCTCTGCTTTGCTCTCTGCTCCGCTCTCTGCTCTGCTCTGCTCTGCTCTCTGCCCTCTGCTCTCTGCTCTCTGCTCTCTGCTCTTTGCTCTCTGCTCTTTGCTCTCTGCTCTGCTCTGCTCTGCTCTCTGCTCTGCCTCGCGGTGCTGCTGGGCCTTGAATCCGGGACTGCAGGCAAGAATCCCTTTTGCGTGGCCACTGTGCTGCTCCCCCGGCCACATAACCTGTTGATTCAGCCGTCTGTTGCACATTCCGGTTGCCGCCCTGCTGGTGTTACTGTGCTGATGCGGCTGTGAGCACCGGGTACCTTTGTGAATGGGAGGGTTTAAGTAGAGAAAGTCCAGTGTTTGTTAGTGTTTGTTTCATATAGTCGGATGATTTTTACAAGTTCATTGTAATTCTCACCTGTTTTGCCCTTCATCTTCTTTTTTATTTAAAGATGATTTTCTTTATTTATTTGAGTCATGGTACACATGCCATAAAAAGCTCACTGGGGGAGCTGGGCGGTAGTGCTGCCACCCAGCGTGTTGGAGGCTCTCCACAGGCCTTTCCCCAGTTTACTTAGAGCCGTCAGATCTGGAGATCACGCCACTGTGACTCTGCGTCCTGTTCAGTGCACATGTGCGCCCACCTTTTCCCTGTCTCTTTCAAGCTCAGTGTAAGCGCAGGGTGGCCCAGTGCTCTTCTCCGCCTTGCTTGCCGGCTGTTGACCATTGACCGGTGTGGCCTGTCACCTCGGGTGGTCTGTGATGTGCTTGCCGGCTGTTGACCATTGACCGGTGTGGTCTGTCACCTCGGGTGATCTGTGATGTGCTTTTCTTTTCCTCTTCAGAGTCTGCGGACGGGAGAGGAGCCCCGCCGGAGTCGTCCTCGACGCCTTCGCCCTCCACCCCTTCGCCCACTCTGGGCAGAGCACGGCCCGAGATGGCGGCCTTTCTCCGGAAGAAGAGGACGAGCGATGTGTATTTTGTGTTTCTCGTCTGGGCCATCGTGGGAGTCCAGCTGTGGCTGAACCTGTGGATCGTGCAGCTGCTGCCGGTGCCCATTGCAGGTCCTCCGGGGTTGGCGGGGTCGGCGAGACCTTGTCCGGGAAGCGGTGGCTCCGCTCCGCTCGGCTTCCTGGGGGCTTGAGTCCCCGCTTCCCCGCTTCCGTCTAAGTGATCAGCATCGGCTCAGAAACTGCTGTGATGCTCTGGCCTGTCACCTTCAGGCTGGAGTGTGTATCCCCGCAGCGTGCTCTGCTCTCAGAGAGGACGCTGCTCTCGGACACTGATGTGTCTGTGGGAGAGGCGCCGGAGCCATGCCCTCCGCTGAGGAGTTCAGACGAGTCGTTAGTGATGGGGCGCACATGTCCCCATGTGCAGGGACCTGCGTCCCAGCCCCCAGCCCCACACCCCGGGGAAGGTTGTCACAAGAGGCAGAGCGGTGCTGCTCAGGTTTCTCTTCTCCCCCTTCCCTTTTGATCTCTCTGTCCTGTGTCTCTACCCAGTAAATCAATGCGTGTGTGAGAAGAGAGCCTCCGAGGAGGGCTGGTGAGGGAGCTTGCTTGCATAGTGCACCGTGTCACCACATTCATGACCCAGGTTCAAGCCTGGGCCCCAGTGCATCGAGGTGCTGTGGTGTGTGCCGCCGTCGCGCTCTGCCTCTCTGCCTTCCCGCTTCTGTCTGTGTGGCGCGTGCCGCCGTCGCGCTCTGCCTCTCTGCCTTCCCGCTTCTGTCTGTGTGGTGCGTGCTGCCATCGCGCTCTGCCTCTCTGCCTTCCCGCTTCTGTCGGAAAGAGAGCGAAGCCCTGGTTCGTGGCGCTGTGTCACGGGTGCTTTACCGGGACACCGCCATCCAGGCAGGCGCTCAGTGTGGCCATTTCTCTCCCCCCAACCCCCACTCTCTCCTCCCCCATTTTTTCTTTTTCTTAATAATATCCTTACTGGGAGCCGGGCGGTAGCGCAGCGGGTTAAGCGCACGTGGCACCAAGCCCAAGGACCAGCATAAGGATCCCGGTTTGGGCCCCCGGCTCCCCACCTGCAGGGGAGTCACTTCACAGGCAGTGAAGCAGGTCTGCAGGTGTCTGTCTTTCTCTCCCCCTCTCTGTCTCCCCTCCTCTCTCCATTCTCTCTGTCCTGTCCAACAACAGCAGTGGCAACAACAATGATGACCAACAAGGGCAACCAAAGGGAAACAATGGCCTCCAGGAGCAGAGGGTCTGTAGTGCAGGTGCTGAGCCCCAGTGATAACCCTGGAGGCAAAAACAAACAAACAAAAAAAAGACCATCCTCACTGGCTGTTAATAAGACTTGGCAGGATTGTAAGATCCTTGGCCTTGGGAGTTACACCACCAGAGTTCTGTACCTCCAGCTCCCAGTAGCTGCTGTAGTTGTCTCAGGGGAGACAGCCGAGTTGTGTTTCTCTTTCCCCCCATTTTTTCAGTCATATATTCCGAGCAGGAGCAAGACCATCTGGTAGCTGTCTTTGACCTCCTTGCTTTGCTAAGCATAATCATCTCTGGTTGCATCCGTTTTGTCCCAAAGGATCCAATCTCATCCTTTTTGACAGCAGAGTAGTATTCCACTGAGTACATATCCCGTAACTTCTCTAGCCACTGGTCTGTTGATGGGCACTTGGGCTGCTTCCACTCCTTGGCCACATTGAGTAGTTGTGAGCGGCCGTGGCGCATAGGGCACAGACATCCCTCTCAGTTAGTGTCTGCATCTAGGAGTGGTATTGCTGGCTCACAATACCAATGTCCGTTTGTATTTGTTGGAGGACTCTGCAGACCTTTTTCCCTAAGGGTTGCCCAGTTTGCATTCCCACCGGCAGTGGGCCAGAGTTCCCTTTTCTCCATGCCCTCGAACCCTTGTCATCTCTCAATTGGCTCATGTCCTAGTCGCCATCCTAATAGTCGGTTTGTCCATGGAATGTGACGGGGCCTTGAGAGAGCACACTCTGACCCAGGATATTTCAGAAGACTTCTACCCTCTGTGAAGAGCTTGAGATTCTTGTAGAGACCATAGGGACTTTCTGGAGCACTAAAGCTGATGAAAGTGCCCAGGGGACAGCTAAGCCTCACACGGCAGGTTAGTCCTGGCGCCACTGACACCAGGGCTGTCTGTCTCTCTGCCTCCCACTCCCTCCTCTTCTCTTTTCTTTCTTTCCCAGAGCACTGATCAGCTCTGGCTTGTGGTGGGGCAGGGATTGAACCTGGGAATTAAGAACCTCAGGCATGAGAGTCTCTTTGCAGAACCCTGATGCTATCTACTGCTGCCTGTCTTTTCCTTTATAGTAAATAAATCAGTATAATAAATCAAAAGGAGGAATTGCTGAGGGCCAGGCTGTGGCACACCTGATCAGGCGCACACATTACAATGCGCAAGGACCCAGGTTCCAGCCCCTGGTCCCCACCTGCAGAAGGAAAGCTTCATAAGTGGTGAAGCAGGACTGCGGATGTCTCGTTGTCTCCCTCACCTCCCCTCTAAATTTCTCTCTGTTTCTATCCAGTCATAAAAATACAAATCTTAAAAAAATTGTTAAACTAGTAAACTGAACTGTTAAGTTGTAAGACTAGAGCTAAGGATACAGAATCCCTGAGCTGAGGACACAGAATTCCTTGAGCTGAGGACACAGAATCCCTGAGCTGAGGACACAGAATTCCTGAGCTGAGGACACAGAATTCCTGAGCTGAGGACACAGAATTCCTGAACTGAGGACACAGAATTCCCAAGCTGAGGACACAGAGTTCCCGAGCTGAGGACACAGAACCCCAGAGCTGAGGACACAGAATTCCTGAGCTATGGACACAGAATTCCTGAGTTGAGGACACAGAATTCCCGAGCTGAGGACACAGAATTCCTGAGCTGAGGACACAGAATTCCTGAACTGAGGACACAGAATTCCCGAACTGGGGACACAGAACCCCAGAGCTGAGGACACAGAATTCCCGAGCTATGGACACAGAACCCCAGAGCTGAGGACACAGAATTCCCGAGCTATGGACACAGAATTCCCAAGCTGAGGACACAGAATTCACGAGCTGAGGACACAGAATCCCTGAGCTGAGGACACAGAATTCCCGAACTGAGGACACAGAATCCCTGAGCTGAGGACACAGAATCCCTGAGCTATGGACACAGAATCCCTGAGCTGAGGACACAGAATCCCTGAGCTGAGGACACAGAATTCCCGAGCTATGGACACAGAATTCCTGAGCTGAGGACACAAAATTCCCGAACTGAGGACACAGAATTCCCGAGCTGAGGACACAGAATTCCCGAACTGAGGACACAGAATCCCTGAGCTGAGGACACAGAATCCCTGAGCTGAGGACACAGAATTCCTGGGCTATGGACACAGAATTCCTGAGCTGAGGACACAAAATTCCCGAACTGAGGACACAGAATCCCTGAGCTGAGGACACAGAATTCCCGAGCTATGGACACAGAATCCCTGAGCTGAGGACACAGAATTCCTGAACTGAGGACACAGAATTCCCGAGCTATGGACACAGAATCCCTGAACTGAGGACACAAAATTCCCAAGCTGAGGACACAGAATTCACGAGCTGAGGACACAGAATCCCTGAGCTGAGGACACAGAATTCCCGAACTGAGGACACAGAATCCCTGAGCTGAGGACACAGAATCCCTGAGCTGAGGACACAGAATTCCCGAGCTATGGACACAGAATTCCTGAGCTGAGGACACAAAATTCCCGAACTGAGGACACAGAATCCCTGAGCTGAGGACACAGAATCCCTGAGCTATGGACACAGAATCCCTGAGCTGAGGACACAGAATTCCCGAGCTATGGACACAGAATTCCTGAGCTGAGGACACAAAATTCCCGAACTGAGGACACAGAATTCCCGAGCTGAGGACACAGAATTCCCGAGCTGAGGACACAGAATCCCTGAGCTGAGGACACAGAATTCCCGAGCTGAGGACACAGAATCCCTGAGCTGAGGACACAGTATTCCCGAGCTGAGGACACAGTATTCCCGAGCTGAGGACACAGAATCCCTGAGCTGAGGACACAGAATTCCCGAGCTATGGACACAGAATCCCTGAGCTGAGGACACAGAATTCCTGAACTGAGGACACAGAATTCCCGAGCTATGGACACAGAATCCCTGAACTGAGGACACAAAATTCCCAAGCTGAGGACACAGAATCCCTGAGCTGAGGACACAGAATTCCCGAACTGAGGACACAGAATTCCTGAGCTGAGGACACAGAATTCCTGAACTGAGGACACAGAATTCCTGAGCTGAGGACACAGAATTCCCGAACTGAGGACACAGAACCCCAGAGCTGAGGACACAGAATTCCCGAGCTATGGACACAGAACCCCAGAGCTGAGGACACAGAATTCACGAGCTGAGGACACAGAATCCCTGAGCTGAGGACACAGAATTCCTGAACTGAGGACACAGAATTCCCGAGCTATGGACACAGAATCCCTGAACTGAGGACACAAAATTCCCGAGCTGAGGACACAGAATCCCTGAGCTGAGGACACAGAATTCCCGAACTGAGGACACAGAATTCCTGAGCTGAGGACACAGAATCCCTGAACTGAGGACACAGAATTCCTGAGCTGAGGACACAGAATCCCTGAGCTGAGGACACAGAACCCCTGAGCTGAGGACACAGAATTCCTGAGCTGAGGACACAAAATTCCCGAACCGAGGACACAGAATCCCTGAACTGAGGACACAGAATTCCTGAGCTGAGGACACAGAATCCCTGAGCTGAGGACACAGAATCCCTGAGCTGAGGACACAGAATCCCTGAGCTGAGGACACAGAAAATTCCCAAGCTAAGGACACAGAACTCCCGAGCTAAGGAAAAGGACAGTGGCCTACATCAGTGATCCAGGCCCAGACCCAGCACCCTGATAGTTGACCTTTCCTGGGAATCTTAGCCCCTGCTCCCTTCCTGTCTGGTTGTACCAGCAGCATTCGTATCGTCTGTGGACGGACCCCAGTGAGGTGTGCAGCCTCAGCATCCACTAAGAGCCCTGCTTGTCCTACTTTGCTTCTCTGCTGGATTCTGGCAAAAACAACAACAACAACAACAAAAAAAAAACCCACCTCACCTGTAGAATAGGGAGAAGTGTGGACAGACTTGAAGATGGTGCCCCGTGTTGTTCCAAATCTGAATGGTAGCAAAATCCCTTATACTTTCCTGGTCACTAGGCGTCAAGCATCTAAGTAAAAGAACAGAATCTGCCTGAAGGAGAGAGGGAGATAAAGGCACCTGGGGTGTCTATGTTCTGTATCCTGGGAGGGAGAGAGGGAGGCAGACGGACAGACCAAAACACTGCGGGATCCAGATCATCAGTGAAATCCCAGTGATTTGGTTCTCTTGTGTGTAGAGGGGATGTGAAATAATCTCTCCTTTGGAGACTGAGACATCACACCAGAGGTCACACAGAAGCGATTAGCAGAGTGTGGTTAGTCCTGGACATTGTGTGTGAAAGTGTGTGTGAATTGTAGCAAAATGCAATACCTTGAGCTCTTCCCTTTGGTAGTGGTGGTGGTGGTTTTTAATTTGTAAATTGATGTTTTGAACTGGCTTCCAACAATATAGAATTCTCAGATCTCTGCTTTATTTATGTGTGTTCCATCTTTGTCCTCTGCAGTGTGGGTGCTCAAAAAGGTCGTCATTCACTTTGGAGTCGTGCACTTCCTGGAGAGACGCTGCCGTCAGTGGTGGAGAGTCGTGGAGAGCTTCCTGAGGGAGCGGCAGGAGGCCCTGGCACCATGGCCCATCATTGGACTTGGGAAATTCTTGCTGAAGGTTGACAGCAAGGTATGGCCTTCTTAAAACCGGGACTACTTCATACCGAGGTCTGTGATGGGATATTAAAGTGTATATGTGAGAGCAGAAGGACGTAGTGTGAGAAGTGGCAGGTCGTTCACTGGTTCCATCATCGCAGGGAACACTTAGTTCAGCTCCAGCATTTTGTGAGGGTCAAACTGAGACGGGTAAACGACTTGGCGTGGATTTATGTGAAAGGAAGGGGACAACTCGCTCAGTGGCCGTCTTTTCTCCTTTTGAATTAGTGGCTCATGAGAGTTTGACAACATCATGTAAGGTTCCAGGGGAGTAAATTCAAACCTGTACACGGCCAGTAGCCCACCACAACCTCCAGGAAAGTTCCGCTGCCCCTCCCTCCCGACTCCCACGGTTGCTGTTTTCCGGGCAAGCTCATTTGTTTTAGTCCTCTGTCCACCTGCGGACAAGACCGCGAGGTAACTGACCTTCACCTTGTGCACATTTCATGTGCTGTGAGCACCACTGGCACCGCCCATCTGCTCCCAACGGTGCAGTTGCATCCTTCCGGTGTTGTGGTTGGCGAGGGGTGTTGAGTGCATGCCGTGGCTTCTCTGCCGAGCCCTCTGATGCTGTGCACTCGGCTCGAGTCCATGTTCTAGCTCTCTGGAGAGAGGAGAGAGACAGACACCTGCAGACCTGCTTCACCGCCTGTGAAGCGACTCCCCTGCAGGTGGGGAGCCGGGGGCTCGAACCTGTCGCTTATATATCACGTCCTGCTTCTAAGTGAGATCACTGGGCCTTCCTCCTTCTCTTTTTAGCTTATTTTACTTCACGCGATCTCTCCAAGTTCCAGCCAGGATGATGCAGTGACTGACTTTATTCTCTTTTTACTTTTTATTTATTTATTTTGAATAGAGACAAAGAGAAATTGTGAGTGGAGGGGGAAATAGTGCAGAAGAGAGACAGAGAAACGCCTGCAGACCTCCTTCATCACTCGTGAAACTCTCCCCCTGCAGGTGAGGACCAGGGCTTGAACCCGGACCCTTGCGCACTGTAGTGTGTGCGCTTAACCAGGCGCGCCACAGCCTGGCCCCAGCATTTATGTTTGAGAACTTTATTTTACTTCGATAGAACAGAGAGAAATTGAGATGGGGAGATAGAGAGGAGAGAGAAGAGAGAGACACCCAGGGCTCTGCTCCACCGCCCATGAAGCTCCCCCCCGTAGGTGGGGACCAGGGACTTGAACCCAGGTCCTTGCGCACTGTGATGTGTGCGCATAACCAGGTGCACCACAGCCCGGCCCCATGGTTTAACACTTGAAACTGTGGTTCGTTTCAATTAATGTCTTACCGGTATCGGAAGTGATAGGAGTGAAGCCCCGTTTTTCACGTCCTCTGTACTTCTGCTGGGAACTGTCCGTCTAGCGGGGCCCTATAGTCGTCAGCTAAAGTTCTGTGAACATCACAAAGGGCATTTTGTGGTGTAGCGTGGTGAGAACGGGGCATCTTGGTGAGAACGGGGCATCTTGAGTGAGGCGAGCAAGGCTAGCCTAGCTGGCGGCTTCTGTGTGTGACTGTGACAGAGTCAGTGGCTCCCGCAGACTGCTGAGCACTTACTGCGAGCCGGGGCCCAGCCTGTGTCCTCCCCAGTGCAGCCATAAATGTTGGTTGCCGCTTTGGGAAAAGAAATGGATTTTCATTTGTCTATTAAATTGGACCAGATCGGTGTGTTCAGGGTGGCGTGGCAGCAGGCTCTTAAATTAGAACTGATTGTACCAATGGTTTTGAAATTACCAGTAGTTACATATGAAAGGGTGTTTGAAATGTCTGTCTAAATATGCACTGGACATACTTAGGAAAAGCTCAGCAAAAAGCATTTACAGCCCCTCTCTTATTTTTACCACAGCGCGATTCCGCTCTGGCTGGTGGTGGTGCGGGGATTGAACCTGGGGCTTCCGAGCCTCAAGCATGAGAGTCTCTTTGCAGAACAATTGTGTTATCTGTTCCCACCCTGTTGGCAGTCTCTCTTAATGGAATCACACTTTTGAGTCTCTGTATTTTTCTTTTATAGCACTGACAATGCCTGCTTGATTTATGTGCTTATTTCGTTATCATGCACCTGTGCAGCGGTTTTTTTGCACGATCTCACTGCTTCCCTGCTGACCTTTGCATCCTTTTAATCTAGAGAGAAAGAGAAAAAGCGCCAGAGGACCACTCGCCATCTGTGCAGCTTCCCCTGTTGCTATGTCACTGCCATGGGGTGCCAGGGCTCAAGCCTGGGGCCTCTTGCAGGACAAAGCGTTCCAATAAAGATCTCTCTCTCTCTCTCTCTCTCTGCCCCAGCGCTAATGATGCTGAAGGTCCTGTGTTTACTGATTTGAAGATGATGTGTCTGAGAGTAGGATTAGTTATTATAGCACTAGATATCCTGAGGTCCAGATGAGATTCCGCTTAAGGTAGGGAGGGTAGGCTTTTAGGCAAATAGTGGGAAATGCTTTAGAAATTGGTCCAGTGGGAACAGTTCTGAACACTAGCGCACCTTAGATATGTCTGTCTTTTTTGCCTACAAGTTGACTACTCCCCATGAGCACTAAAACATTTGATTCTTTTTAAAATTTTTATGTAGATTATAAGTGTGTATAGCTACAAACTTCAGTGAAACTATTGTGCACATGAATTATCTGTACTTAATACATGAAGGGGTTTTAGCAACTGTTATTCTGATATTTGGACTTGGCGTTTGATATTTTAATTTGAAACCTACCTCAAGGTGCTTAGTCTTCACCACGCAGTGAAAGGATTTTAACAGTTTTCCTGACGTTTGGGACTGGTAAAGCTCTAAACCTATAGGCGTTCAGATCATTTTCTGTGTTTTTGTTTGTCAATAACGCTTGTGGTTTCAGTCATTGTACATCTGCAAGGAATTCCACGTTGTAATGACTTGTCAGTTTTCACCCCGGTTTTTCCTTTGGGATGATCTCCTTCTCGTGCTCCCAGTGACTTTGCTCTTCACACACACTGTTGCTGCCTTCTCTAACGATGTCCCCTGTTCTTTTCTCTCTCTCACCTCGCCCTGTCCTCAAGCTCTGGCAATGGCTAAACAAGAAGGTAAATGAACACGTGATGTTGGCTTTGACTACTGAGTTCTCTAACTTCCACCTCCCCCCTCTCACTCTGCTTCTGTCCACATGTCAAACTAAGTTTTTGTTTATCAAGTTCTAACCATAAGCTATGGAAGGTCTAAAACATGAGTGCTGTTTTGATACAATCTGCTAAGACCGCAGGCTGCCTGGGGTATGGATGGCACGCCCTCCTTGTTTAAGGATTTGTAAGAAATTCTGTCCTCTGGTCCTCTGGTCAGAAGTTACAGCAAGTAACTTCTGTCTGATATCATCAGAGAGTGAACAGCATCTACTGAAAAGTGAAGAGAACTCCTGTTACTTTTTCTTTAAGTGATGCAGACTTTTATTTTCTTACAACTAAGTACTCAAAAGTATGCTTCAAACGGAAAATATTGACGTGTGGCCTGCCACCGCTAATTTCGTGTCGCTCCCCAAGGTTTAATGACGTCTGTACTAAAAGCTTCATATGATCAGCTCTGAGCTGCACTTAAGTTGTGTTGTTGTTGTTGTTGTTTAATAACTGCAGTAAAGAGTGATCTGTTCATTTTGTTTGGGGTTTGATACCTGTTAGGCAGTTCACATGTGGGAGTTTGAGATGTAATTTCATTAAGACCTGCATCATTTCTGTGTACTGAGTCTGAACACAGACCCTCAGTGTCTCTGATGGAAATTAAACAGCAGGACTTCTGAAAGAAGCCTTGCCTCTCAAAGTGGCCCCAAACGCGACTTTAAGTATGGATGTCAGTGCTTCTGAGACAGAAGAAAGGGAAAGTATGAGGTGACACTAAATGTCCCGAGTGTGAACATGTAGGTCGAAGGTAAAGCACACACGCCGTCACCCGCCACCCCCACCCCCACAGACGAGCGTCCTGTGTGTACACAACAGGCGTGAGAAGATGAATTCCGCCCTGGGGGTGTGGTAGTGCTGCAAGTACAAGCCGCAGGTTTTTACTGTGATTTAAGTAGGCAGCTGCATTTACGATTTTATTTATTTTATTCATGAGAAAGATAGGGGGAGAAAGGGAGAGAACCAGCCATCAGTCTGGTCCATGTGCTGCCGGGTATTAAACTCGACCTCATGCTTGAGAGTCCAGTGCTTTATCCACTGCGCCACCTCCTGGACCTCAGCAGTTACGTTTACGTCTCCAGTTGCTGTGTATTGACAGAAAAGTGTCCTCAGAAACCGAGGAGTGAGAGCTAAAGCCAGTCGGTTGTTTGATGTAACCTCCAGAGACTGGGGAGGGCGGGGCGGGTGGTCTGTCAGCAATCTTAATTGAGCCCTGAGAACCCGGTAGCTTTCTCCTTTGCTCTGATGACCCCATGTACTGTAGACGAGCTTTGGTGTAGACTTGGAGTGACCGCTGCCAGCTAAGTGAGGGCCCTTTTAGTGTTACTGTTCTGCCCCAAGGCGGAAGTGGCAGCATCTGGTGTTGGCAGTCCAAGCTCAGGGGTGAATTAGGGGTGAATTAGGAGGCCCGTGAGGAAAGTGAGGGTAAGAGAGAGACCACATCTGAACGGCTGATTGAAATGTAGCCTACTTCTCAAGACTTCAGTGTTTTATTCCTTAGTGTTGACCATTTGCATTACAAAGACTCAACTAGAATTTTGTAAGCAAATTAAAACCTTTAGAATAATAAAATATGAAAAGTCAGTAGTGGAATGACTTTTAGCTGTAGGATTTAACCAGTTTATAGACATGAGAGAGAAAGGGGGAGAGAGAGAGAGAGCCTGAGTGTCCCCCATGCTTGGGACGCCCCACCCTTCCCTGCCCAGCCAACGGCCTCAGCCTGGAATTCCACCTCCTGCGGAGGTCGGGGGGCCTGCCACAGCCTCTCCTTTATACACATCGAAACGTTCAGTGGCACTCCCCTCTCTCCCTTTAGTGAAATACGGCTTTAGAAATCGAACTTAAAATAACTTGTCACAGCATGGGTGTCAGAGGGAATTCCTGGGGACCTGGAGAGCGGTGGCCTGTGGGGCTCTGACAGGTGGCTGGTTGGTCCCAGGCAAAGCACAGAGTGGGCCAGCCTCTAGAGAGCGCCTGGGTCTGTGTTGAGGGAGTCTCTCCACATCTCCTTTCTCTTCTCCGCTGCTCGCTAGCGCTCTCTCTCTCTCTCTCTCTCTCTCAAGTTTCTCGTTGCATGTCCATGAGCTTGTTCCCTGTGACCCTTGTCCTGTTTAGTCTTACCTCTATACTGTGGATGGATCTTACCCCCCGCCCCCAGCTCTAGCTTCTGAAGAAAACAAATCGGGAGTCGGGCAGTGGCACAGCGGGTTAAGCGCAGGTGGCGCAAAGCGCAAGGACCAGTGTAAGGATCCCACCAGTTCAAGCCCCCAGCTCCCCACCTGCAGGGGAGTCACTTCACAGGCAGTGAAGCAGGTCTGCAGGTGTCTGTCTTTCTCTCCCCCTCTCTGTCTTCCCCTCCTCTCTCCATTTCTCTCTGTCCTATCCAACAACAATGACATCAATAATAACTACAACAATAAAACAACAAGGACAACAAAAGGAAATATATATATATATATATATATATATATATATGAAAACATCAAATCCTCTCTGATGTCTAGAATGTATTTTTTATTTAGGTGACACAATGCAGATTTTTTTTTCAACCCATAGCTAGATGACATACTACAGAAAAATTCTACCCTGGGTCAAACACATGCACTTTGTTTTTATAATATTGATATCTACTATACTATATTGTACTTGAGAATAAATTCCATGGCTTATGTTAGGAATACCCAGGCATGAATTTAGATAGTCTACTTTCTAAATAGAATACTTATTTTTAAAAGTATCATTCAGAATTCAGGATATCAGGATATCACTTATTTAAAAATAGGGGCCAGGCGGTTGAGCTACCACGGGTTAAGCGTACATGGCGCAAAGCGCAAGGACCAGTGTAAAATCCTGGTTCGAGCCCCCGGCTCCCCACCTGCAGGGGGTCACATCACAGGCGGTGAAGCAGGTCTGCAGGTGTCTGTCTTTCTCTCCCCCTCTCTGTCTTCCCCTCCTCTCTCCATTGCTCTCTGTCCTATCCAATGATGACAACAACAACAACAACAATAATAACAAAAATAAACAACAAGGGCAACAAAAGAGAGAAAATAGCCTCCAGGAGCAGTGGATTCGTTGTGCAGGCACCAAGCCCCAGTGATAATCCTGGAGGCAAAAAAAAGAAAGGAGAGAGAAAAAAATAGCCACTTACTTAAAAAAAAAATTGAGACTCATAAGATTTTTTTAGTCATTCTAATTTGTGAATGTAAATCTGGTCTTAATTATGAATTATTTCATTAAAGGCCGTGCACCTAACCACGTACTTGTGCTGTGGGTTTTGTATAGTAAACACTAAGCTTCTCAGGACACTGCCTCAAGAACAAGGTAGAGCTGGTTTTGACTGTGAAACTACTACGATTATGGATCATAGAGCTGATATTTAAAATATGAAGTCTGACCTTCCATATCTTAGAAATCTGTTCTTTTCAAAAGCCTCTGCATCTCCTCAATGCTTTGATAGCATGCACTGAAAATGACCTCTCCTGTTTCACGTTGTCACTGTCAGAATGAAAGCTGAACACTTCATGTCCATTTTCCTCGGGGCATCGACTTCTTAGTCCTGGCAGGTCTCACCAGAGATGAGGGAAGTGCAAGTTTGTAAGCAGTGGATGGAAAATGGTTTAGAAATACTGTGTTTCTAACTTTAATTCTTGACTCGGGTGTTTATTAAATATGTATTATTAATATTTATTGGGTAGAGACAGAAATCAAGAGAGAAGGGAGGGAGGGAGAGGAAAGACAGACGCCTGCAGCCCTGCTCCACCACTTGTGCAGCTTCCCCTGCACGGGGGGACCAGGCCTCAGACACTGTGATAGAGGTTTATTTGAACTTGGTGTTTGGAGGACACAACGTGATTTAACCAGGAAAAGTTTACTCCAGGGGGCTGGGGGGCGGCACCCCCAGCGGAGTCCAGACACCCGGCGCCAGCGTGCGAGGGCCGGGGCTCAAGCCCCAGTCCCCACCTGCAGGGAGAAGCATCGCAAGCAGAGCTGCAGGTCTCTTTCTGTCTCCTTACCTCCCCATCTCTTTGTGTGTCTATAAAATAATAACTCATTCAGCAATACCGCAGCTCCTGTGGGGGAGGGGTATGTAGTGTGGGGTCTAGCAGTCGCCACTCTCATTCATTATATTACATTTTGAAGTGTTGGGTGGTAACTTTCTGTGGCCAGGAGTTCTAGAAATCGTTCAGAATTGTTATGTCTTCTGAAAACATCTTAGAGATGTATTTGTTGTGGTCGTGCAAGAGAAGCCACACTCCGAATGCAGTCCAAATAGCGTTTAGAGAGAGCGCGCTTTCAACTAACGACCAAGGAGCAGCCACCAGCTAACAGTGCGAGTATAAATGCCGGTATAGCTGAAGCCCAGGTTGCACCCTTCCTGTTGCATAGTCATCTTCCAACCATGGCTCCCGATGATTATTTTCTGAGAGTATTATGTATCATTTCATTAACAGACTGTTATTACTGCTATTTCTGTAACTATTTTTCTAATAATTGTGATTTATTATTATTATTTATTATTGGATAGAGACAGAGAGAAATTGAGAGGGGAGGGGGACATAGAGAGGGAGAGAGAGGCACCTGCAGCCCTGCTCCACTACTCGTGAAGCTTCCCCCCTGCAGGTGGGGGCCAGGCTTGAACCTGGGGCCTTGTGCCCTGTAATGTCTGAGCTTGACCAGGTGCACCACCACCTGGCCGCACTGTTTGCATTAACTAATGGCATCAAAGGAAAAAAATATTTTGACAGTAGTAATTTAGAACGTGCTATGAGACACGCCTTCTAAAGTCATCTGAATGTGTTTATTGACAGTAAAAGTAGATAACATCCGTTCAGAGTATCTAGCGGCTTACTAATTACCATTTGCAGTGTGGACACCCACAGTGGGTTGACACAGAGCTGTAGGCGATGTTCAGCTTGACCAGCACACCGATAACAGACTGATAGCGATGTTGATGAGAACTGTCAGCTACCCTTCGAAAGTTCTTACAGCTTTCATCCCTTCTGTCGTTAAACCGTGATTTGCTTTGCAACGCTGATGTCCTGCTTTGTCTACCTAATGCTTGAGTGCATGTGTCCCCTGTCAGGTTGCATCGGAAGGATGAGTAATTCTCTTTTTCGTTTCTGTGCAGATGATCATCTGGTTGGAGAAGATGTTAGACAAAATAATCAGCATTTTCATCATATTTTTGCTAGTGATAGGAACCCTTCTTTTAGCCCTGCTCCTTACTGCAAAGGTAGGATACAGTTATTATTATGTTTTACTCTTTTGTTTTTGTAGTATGAGTAAGCTAGAAGTGGCATGGTAAAATGTCTTTTTTGCTTATAAATATGTCAAATAGCTGAGATTTTATGATTTTTTATTATTCATTATGAATTTGCCTAGTAATTGTTTTTGCATACTGTTTTATCATCAAAATGCTCAGAGCTAAGTGCAGATAAAAAAAAAAAGTTGGAGTCCTGAGGAACCAATGATTTCTTCTCTCCATAGGGAACCAGGGGCTTGAACCTGGGTCCTTGTGCACTGTACTGTGTCTGGAAGCGTCTTGGCTCCCTGTTCTTTGCATCAGAACTAATTTCTCTCTCCCTCCTTCCTTCCCACTGTCCCTCTTTTCCTTTCTTTCTCCTCCTCCTCCTCCTTCAGCTTCTCCTCCTCCTTCTCTCCCTCTCCCCCCACCCTTTTTTTTTTTTCCACACCAAAGCACTATTCAGCTCTGGCTTTGGTAAACCTGGGCCTTGGGCACTCAGGCAGGACAATCTTTCAGCATAAGCGTTTGTGATTCCCCTCTGTCAGAATTCCCTGATGAATTACTTTTCTTCTTGCTGGTCTTTCTGTTGGTTGCGCCACAGGCTCTTGTCAGCGTCCCTGGACTTGTGCCCACATTACCTGCCCTTTTTTAAACCAGAGCACTACTCAGCTCCAGTTTACGGTGGTGCAGGGATTGAACCTGGGACTTTGGAACCTCAAGCTCTTTTTGCATGACCATGATGCTGTTGCCCCCCACCTGGCCTTCAGTTGGCTTTTTAAGATCAGAAGCCTCACTCAAAGCTCCTTTTTTGCTTGTGTTCCCACGTACAGTGTTACTGGCCCACGTGATGGGAACTAGATGTCAGCCGACGTGGGTGTTTGTGTCTGACGGGTAGTTGTCAGCGGAGTCGTCACAGACTCTCTGCTTCTCTACATACAAATCCCTCGTGACTTTGCCGACTACCCCAGAGTTACAGGTCCTTTTTTCTATGAGTGAATTGTTGGTCTTCATAAGGGTAGGAAACTATAGTGATGTACGTTTTCTCCCTTTGTTGATTTCACAGGACATAATTTAGAGCAACTGGTTAGTCCAAATTCCTAAATTAAAACTCAGATATATTAAAACTCGATCATTTGACTGTGAAATCACAGTTGCAGTAATACTATAGAAAGTAGCTATTAAATTGGGGTTACTTTTATTGATTTTGTTGTTGTTGTTGCTCTGTAATACAGGTACATCAAGAAAGTGTGCACATGATTGAAGTCACAAGCAGCCTGATTAATGAAACTCTAGCAAACCACCCGGAGTGGGCAAAGTGAGAATGCTGTTCTGACAGAAGGGGAAGCACAGAGCTTGGACTCTGGGCTGCACTGCACCAAAGCCAAGGACTCTGGGCTCGGGGGAGGCTTCAAGTCCTGGTGCCTGATGGTGGAGGAGGACCTAGGTGGGGGTTAGAGTGTTAAGTGGAAAACTGAGAGATGTCACACACGGACCAGCTACTGACTGCGTTTTACTGTAAACCGTGAACCCCCCCAGTAAAGAGGAAACTATACTGACAGAGAAAAGGAAAGGGACTTGCACTCTGAGTGAGGTGATCAGTGGTAGAGCAGAGCCAGGAACACAAATAACAGCAAGAGAAGAAGAAAAACCCAGGGAAACAGGGATGTATTGTTTTGACAACGTCAGAGGTCGCTGGCACAGGCTCAGTCAGTGTGTAGTCTGATAAGATGCCCTGGCTGATGCAGCTACGTCCGGAGAGAAAAAGCAGGGCTTAGCCCATGAGTCAGATGAGGGGGTGTTGGTGGCGGGGGGGAGGTAAAATTTATGGGAAACTTACGGTGAAGCCTTGTGTCTGAGGGGCCAGGTGGTGGCGCACCTGGTTAAGTGCACACACTACAGTGCACAAGGACCCAGGTTCAAGCCCTCAGGTGAAGCAGGGCTGCAAGTGTCTCTCTCTCCCTCTCTATCTTCCCCTCCCCTCTTAATTTCTATTTGTCTCTATCCAATAATGAATGAAATGAAATGAAAAAAAGAAAAAAAACTTGGATTTGAGTTATGAGTTAACATTTACAATTTAGTTCATAGCTAAGTACCTACCTCATTTCACTGTTTGAGGTAGGTTGCATTTTATCATTATTTTACACACACACACACACACACACACACACACACACACACACACACACACACCTACTGCTGATTTGCAGTATAATGTTGCATGATCTTATATAATTTATAGCATACTGTATAAACGATGAGAAATCTGTGAACCAAAGATCGTTTACATTTGACTTGATGTATTACTTAACTCCCACCTGCTAGCCTTGTAGTATGTGTTAGATTTGACTCTGAAGGAAGGGGTTAGTGGGGGCTGGGCGGTCTAGTTTGAGCCCCCAGCTCCCCACCTGCAAGAGGGTTGCTTCACAAGCACTAAGACAGGTCTACAGGTGTCTCTCTTTCTCCCTCTCTTTTTTCCCCTCCTCATTCAATTTCTGTCTGCCCTATCAAAAAATAAGATATATCAAAAATACGGTCACAGGAGCAGCGGATTCATAGTACAGGCACTGAGCCCCAGCAATGACCCTGGAGGCAGGAAGGAGGGAAGGAAGGAACGAAGGAAGGGGAAGGGGTTAGTTACTGTTTGAAGTCAGAACTGCTAACTTTGTAAGTGTCATCAGCCCTAGTTCACAGCATTGTGATACTCAGTCAAGAGAATATGTGTAGAACATTGCCTTCTTAGGATAATTCTTTTTTTAAACATTTTTTTTATAACTTTATTTTATTTGACAGAACAAAGAGAAATTGAGAGTGAAGGGGAGATAGAGAGGGAGAGAGACATTAGCAGCCCTGCTTCACCACTCGTGAAGCTTCTATCCTGCAGGTGGGGGCCGGGGGCTTGAACCCAGGTCCTTGTGCAGTGTGGTGTGTGCACTTAACCAGTTGCGCCACCACTCGGCCCCTGGGAAATGCTGCAGCTGCTCACTTAATAGGAAGCCAGAGAGGTCGCCTCTCACTGCACAAGGAGTGAAGCCTGTTGACTGCAGTTCTTTGTCCGGCTGGGACTCTGCTCAGGGACTCCCACACTTGGAAGGAAAGTTGTGAACAATGATTTGCTCTCTTTTCTTGCTGCCTTTCTCACTCTTAGATCTCTGGTCCTCCAACTCTTGGACCTGCTTAATTGATTCTACCAGAGCACTGCTGTGCTCTGGTTTCCGTGGTGCAGGGAATGGAACTTGGGACTTTGGACCCTCGGGCATAAACTCTTTGCATAACCCTATCTGGTCCTAAAACTTGAACGTGCGCGTCAGAATCGCCTGCAGGACTTGTCAAAGTTGAAATTGCGAGGCAGGCTCCAGCCCAGTTTCCTCTGCGGCAGGTGTGGGGCTGGACTCAAGCATTTGTGTTCTCGGCGGATGGGTGGCAGTGCTGATGGGCTGGTGCAGAGGCCACGCGTGGGGAGCTCGTGTCCCGGATGCTGAATCTCTCGGCATCTGAGGAACTGTTCCTGGCCGTGTTGACCAGGGCAGGTGACCAAGATAGAAGTGGACAGGGAAGAAGTGACAGGATGAAATGGAAGGGAGGTTGTGGGGAAGGTGGGAAGCTTGGCAGGCAGAGGGAAATTCGGAGCAGTAGAAAGAACTGCACTCGTTAGCCCTGGAGTCTTGATTTCTGTCAGTGCTGCTTGTGTCTGTCCAGTGACCAGCCGGCAGTTTGCCAGCTGCTCATCATGTCATTATGCTGCCTCTCAAGAGTTGTTTGTTTAGTCTCTCTAACGTGTGCTTGCTTCTCATTTGTTTTCTTTGTCTGTTTTCAATTAGTTGGCTTCCAGAGGCGCAGGTAGTCCAAAGAGCGCTCAATTCTGCAGCTAACAATGTGTATCAGTACGGACGAGAATGGATAACTCACAAGGTAAAGGAAGGACCGCTCCCGGGGGCTGGTCGGCATCTTCACCGATGGTCACTCAGTAGCTTCAGCCATCTGAGCTTGTCTCTTTGCTACTTCAAGAGATACTTGATTTTTTATTTCCGCCGTACTCTGCAAAGGGAAACCTTAGTGAACAGACGTGACCTCTTTGTTCCCGCGGCAGCTCGCGTTGTCCCATGAGTCAGTTTGGCGTGTGTCCCCAGTTAGCTGTCTCCTCAGTTTTCTTCCCTTTGCTTCCTTGCTTGATGCTCCTTAGTGCACCTCTGCACAGTTCACATCTGACGTCCTGCCCCGAGTCTGCAGGGCCGTGAGCACATGTGTGCTGTGTCCTTTCCCCGTGACTCGCATGAGGAAAGGGACAGCCTCCATGAGCACCACGCAGCACAGCAGGGATGCCTCAGAAGTGCTAGGATGGCGCTGCGGTGTCTCTCCTCTGTCACACTTTATCTGGAGAAAAGGGGAAGGAAAGCCCAGCAGGAATGGGATTCTGTAGACGCGAGGCCCCAGCAAAGGCCTGGTGACAAAGGTGTCAATTAACTTTTGAAAAGACGGGACTACACAAAACAAAACAAAACAAAAAATCAACAGGGAGAAACGTAGTAGGATCCTCAATCTTGGAGGGATGAGGTGCTCTGTTTTGCCCATCCACTTCTCGCAAAAGAGCCCAAAAGTCCGTGAAATGGGCTGGGCTGGCAGCACAATGGTCACACCCCGGGTTGGTCAGCCTGAGGCCTCAGGGCTTTCAGCTTCAATCCTCAGCATGCCATATTCCCAAACCAGGCAGTATTCCAGTCAGTCAGTCTCTCTTCTCTCTCCCATCTCAGAGAAATATGTATTTGGGGGCAAGGCAGGGCCTGATGAGATGGCTTAGCCTGTGAGAGCTGCAGCTTGCACACCGCAGGGCCCACGGGCTCACGTCTCAGCACCAGCTAACACCAGGGCTGAGCAGTGCTCTGAGGCTCCTCTCTCTCTCTCCCTCTTCTTTCTCTTCCGTAATCAGCAGTAAAAATAAATCTTGAAAAAAAAATAATAAAAACAGGTTAAAATGCTGTTGACATTAAAAAAACAACAACAAATTTAATAGTGTATCTGTGTGCTGAGAAGATAGCATAATAGCTACACAAAAGGACTCACTTATGCCCAAGGCTGTGACATCTCACGTTGTAAGCCTGGCACCGCCGGGTGCAGCAGCACTCGATACTGTGGTCTGAATGGATAAGTAGGTTGTAGTACCTGTGGGCAGTCAGGACGCTGGCAAAGAAAGTGCAAGATGACGATAGTTTACTATTCGAGTTGGGCTACAAGTCAGTGTATTTCCAAGATTTTCTTTTGCTGTGTTTGTGTGGTTTGAACTGTATTTGGCAGGGCAGAGAGGGATGGAGAGGGCAGGTGGGGGGAGATAGGAAGAGAGGCACCTGTAGGCCTGCTCACTGCTTGGGGAGCTTCGCCCTCCAGGGGGTGGGGGCTTGAGCCCGGTCCCTTGCACACGGCATTGTGTGCACCAACACGCGGCCCCCGAATAATTGTCTCTGATTAGCCACATGATCTTTATTTCCTTGGAGGGAGAGAGAGAGGGAGCGAGAAACAGAAGACAAGCACTCCAGCCTCCGCCCCACCACTTGTAAGACCGCTCCTCTGCGGGCACCCCCACAGCCTCGTGGCAGGGTGTGTGCTCTGCTGGCTGGGCTGTCTGCCAGCCCCTGTCAGATGGCCTTGAATAATAGATCCATCATGGGCCAAGGTTTTATGATGAGTGAAGAAACTTTCTCAAATTTGTCCTACGTCAGTGTCCTTGATTCACATAAACCCTGAAGCCAGTTTGAGCTGGCGTGACTCCGAGCATAAGACACCTGTCTCCAAATTAAGGGAAACACATTTGAGTTTCAGTTCCTGTGGAAATCCTTACAGTAGAGATACTGTAGCAGAAGACTTTTGCATAAAAGGTAAGCACTGTGGCCCCATGGAAAAGATTGTTCTTGCTGAAGTGGGGAGAGAGCATTTTGTGCTTATGCACGAGACCGTCGTGTTTGAGGCTCCAAGGGCCCACGACCAGTCCCTTGCACCACCACAAACCAGACACAAGCACTGGTCTGGAAAAGAAGTTGTTGAAAAAAGATTCTGTCTGCAGAGATGAGATGAATGTGCAATTACAGCTTTATTTGTACCATTGTCACAACCAGAAGTAAGAACCCAAGAAGAGAAAGGGAGGAAAAACAAAAAAACAAGACAAGGAAAGTCAGTGAAGAGAAGTAAGAGCTGAGGAAGCATCGTCTGCCAGAGGCGGGGAGGCAAGGAGTCGCAGCGTGGTAGTGCCAATTGGGACCAATGCCGCAAACTCTGCGTGGGCCAGGTTTTCCGGTCGTTGCCTGAAATACCCTTTCTGTGCTTCTTCCAGCTTCATAAGCTTCTTGGAGATAAGGTGAACAACACTGCAGTGATTGAGAAGCAAGTCCTAGAGCTTTGGGACAGACTGTATCACTCCTGGTTCGTGAAGGTGAGCTGTCTTGGCGAGATGTCGACAGGCTGGTGCTCGTGCTGGCATTCCCCATACTGAAGAGTGGAAACTTGGGCTCACTCTGTGTCAAACGTGTACCACACACGTATCACACACATATCCGTGACCTTGGGGGGGCTTCACTTTCGATTTGAATTTATTGTTTAGTGTCTTGTTTGGGGTTTTGTACTCCTGCCCTGGGTTTGGGTTGAGGGAAAAGTCTTAGTTTTGTGTGGTTTCAAAGACTGGGCTTAAAACTACCTGGAGGACCTCTAGGTAGAGTGTCATCCCTCTGATCTCATGGTCAAAAAGCCAGCCAGCTGGACAAGTGTATCCATTTCCTTTGCGGATCCTGCGGAGCAGTTACTGTCCCTCACTTGTATTGATCTTCACTTTACAGTCCAGGCCAGGGCTGTGAAAAGACAAGATTGCAAGCGGTTAAATATATTGTGCCTCTAAATGTACTTGGGGGACCTAAGGTATTTCTGCACTGCACAATGAAGAGTCCTAACGGGATGTTAGATAGGTGGGGGAATGGAAGCATGTGCAAGATATTAAGAACTGCAGGTGGGGAGCCAGGGGCTTGAACCCGGGGTCCTTACGTGGGTCCTTGCGCTTCACCTGGTACACCACCGCCTGGCCCCCACTCTTATTCCTTTTTTGTAGTCTTGTCTTTCCTGCTCTCTTTTACCATGTGTGAGAAGTTTGTATGGGAGATGAGGAAAGAAAAAGAAGAAAAAAAGTAAGAGACTCCAAAATAGGAAGACGCAGGTTAGGTGGGCGAGAAAGATCTTGAGGGAGGAGGAAGCCGGTGCTGTTGTGTGCATCCAGGGAGAAGGCGCAGCTACTGCCCGGCAAGGAGCCGTGGCCAGGCTGAATCTGAATGAAGACAGAATGTGAGCAGAAAACGAGGTTTAAAAACCTTACGCGCAGTTCTCGCTTGATTGCTAAAAGGACTTTGCCGGTCCCTGTTCGGGCGCCAGATGCCGGGCTAGCTTCGCAGGCGGGAGACAGACGACTAGGGACTCACGGCTGAGTGGGAAGCAGTGCAGTGTTTATAGAGAAAAGAATCTGCGTTTATAGTTTCCAGGAAGGAAGTGGCAGGGTGGAAAACAGGCTGTGACTAGGAGAGGGGGCGGAGCGAAGCGAAAAGAGAGTGCGGACCAGTGGGGATTAAACCAGTGCCCTGCAGGCAGGGCGGGTCTCAGACAAAACAGTGATTATGTTATTTACCAACAGGATTTCACCATGAGGAATTACTGAAGTGGCCAGGTGGACCTCTAGCAAGAGTCCCTTATGCTCTTTATCCTTTCAGTTAAGGTGGAGATCTCACTGTGAGCTTTTATTCCTTAGAATGTGACTCACTCTGGGAGGAACAAAGGACAAAAGATGCACATCAGCCGCCAGAACAGCTGGCTGGGGGACATTCTGGACTGGCAGGACGTTGCCTCCTTTGTTCACGAGAACATCGAGACATTCCTTTCAGTAAGTAGTGCTTTTAGATAAACTGAACTTAGAAAAACTGAAAGCTCGTGTACTTTATTATATTTTACATGTTTTTTTTTTTATTAGTGATTTAATGGTGACTTACAAGATCAGAAGGGGGCATAATTGTAACAGGTATAATTCCACCACCAGAGTTCTGTGTCACATCCCCTCCATTGGAAGCTTCCCAGTTCTTTATCCCTCTGGGAGTCTGGACTAACATTCTTTATGGGGTGTAGAAGGTGGGAGTTGTGGCTTCTGTCATTGCTTCCCCACCTGACATGGGTGTTGGCAGGTGGATGCACACCCCCAGCCTGTCTCTGTCTTTCTCTAGTGGGGCAGGGATCTGGGGAGGGGAGGCTCCAGGACACATGGGTGAGGTCAACTTCCCAGGGAAGCCAGGTTGGCGTCATGGCAGCATCTGCAACTTGGTGACTGAAAGGCAGTAAGGGGGCTACGGAGCAGCAACAGCTGTGTTTCTCTCCTCTCCTCTCTCGGGTCAACTAGGAATACCAAAGGAGACCACCTGGGACTGCAACAAGGCAGGATTAGAACGATTTCAGGAACCCACCAGAACACCAGTGAATGCAAACACGTGTAGCTTGTAAACAGAGAGGAGCCTAAGGAGAGATTGAGTGGCTGGTAACAGTCCGGCAGTTTACCAGTTGAGACACCACCTCCAGTCTGTTTTACTAACTAAAAGACTGCTGAAAGGAGAAGAGGCCTCGCCTAGACTCACCAAACAACTGTGAGTCTCCATTGCTGCTGCCCTCAGAGGCTAGAGCAGCAGGGGGATGCCCTGTGCTGACATCTGGGAACTGAGAACTGACCATAAATAAAAAAAAGCAAGACCAAAAATCACATGGTCATCTTAATAGATGCAGAGAAAACCTTTGACAAAATCCAGCATCCCTTTATGGTCAAAATGCTACAAAAAAATGGGAATAGATGGAAAATTCCTGAAGATAGTGGAGTCTATATATAGCAAACCTACAGCCAACATCATACTCAATGGTGAAAAACTGGAAGTATTTCCACTCAGATCAGGTACTAGACAGGGATGCCCACTGTCACCAATACTATTCAACATAGTGTTGGAAGTTCTTGCCATAGCCATCAGGCAGGAGCAAGGAATTAAAGGTGTACAGATTGGAAGAGAAGAAGTCAAACTCTCCCTATTTGCAGATGACATGATAGTATACATAGAAAAACTTAAAGAATCCAGCAAGAAGCTTTCAGAAATCATCAGGCTAATATAGTAAGGTATCAGGCTACAAAATTAACATTCAAAAGTCAGTGGCATTCCTCTATGCAAACACTAAGTTAGAAGAAGTTGAAATCCAGAAATCTATTCCTTTTACTATAGCAATAAAAACAATAAAGTACCTAGGAATAAACCTAACCAAAGAAGTGAAAGACTTGTATATGGAAGATTATGAGTCACTACTCAAGGAAATTGAAAAAGCCACAAAGAAGTAAAAGATATTCCATGTTCATAGGTTGGAAGAATTAACATCAAAATGAATATACTACCCATAGCCATCTACAAATTTAATGCAGTCCCCATCAAGATCCCAACCACGTTTGTTAGGAGAATAGAACAAATGCTACAAATGTTTATCTGGAACCAGAAAAGACCTATAATTCCCAAAACAATCTTGAGAAGAAAGAACTGGAGGCATCACACTCCCAGATCTCAAACTGTATTATAGGGCCATTGTCATCAAAGCTGCTTGGTACTGGAACATGAATAGACACACTGACCAGTGGAATAGAATTGAGAGCCCACAAGTAAGCCCCCACACCTATGGACATCTAGTCAACCCAGTTGTCCGGCAACAGATGAGTGGCTGAGCAAGTTGTAGTCTATATATAATGGGATACTACTCAGCTATTAAAAAATGGTGACTTCACCGTTTTCAGCCCATCTTGGATGGACCTTGAAGAATTCGTGTTGAGTGAAATAAGTCAGAAACAGAAGGATGAATATGGGGTGATCTCACTCCCAGGCAGAAGTTGAAAAACAAGATCAGAAGAGCAAACACAAGTAGAACCTCAACTGGAGTCGGTGTATTGCACCAAAGTCAAAGACTGGGGTGCGAGCGGGGAGAATACAGGTCCAAAATGCATGACGGACGGATGACCTAGTGGGGAATGTATTTTATGTGGAAAACTGAGAAATGTTATGTAGAAACTATTGTATTTACTGTCGAATGGAAAACATTAATCCCCCAATAAAGAAATTAAAAAAAAAAAAGAAAGATATAAAGCAGGAAAAAAAATGACTAATAAACAGGAACCAAAAAGTAGGGTCCTTCGTGTAGACGGACAGGAAGGGAAGTAGGAAGTCTATTTTAGGAATGTTCCTAGGAGCCTATGCTGCAATAATCTTTGCTTGAGCGTGATAGCTAACAAGGGGGTGGACCAGAAATATTGTCAGGGAAGATGAGGTCAGAGTGGAGAGTAGAGCTAGGGTAGAGAGTTGCTAGCAAACTTGAAGAAGATGTATAAATGCAATTATCTGTTTACCACAGGGATCTAAAGTGAGGCCTGGATCTACTCCTATTTAGCTCAGGAGCCCGTGCAGCCTCTGAGTTCCTGTCAGACAGCTCACAGTTCGTAGTCACAGCTGGGAACACTCTAGGCTGCGCTCGTCTCAGAGCCGGACTTCCTCTGACTCGGCCTCCGAGGGAGGAGTGGGCACCCCCTGTCACTGCTAGTTCGCAGCGAGGTGTGGTCCTGAAGGCGCCCACGAGAGGGCTGACGATGACGTGCCCAGTGGGTGTGGCCAGTGATGGCAGAGAGAGGGGTCTGCCAGAGGTCTCGACCTGCAGCGTCTGTGGGGGAGTCTAGGACCCCAGGTGATGGGGGGGGCATAGCGGCCAAAGAGGCCACCGTGAAGTGAGCCGGTCTCGTGCCCTTATCCGGCTTCTGCGGTCACTCCTTCATCTGTTGAGTTTAGACTTTCTCCTGGCTGTTAAAGTGCCGAGTGTCCTTTGTTGTACCCACCCAGCACTGTTTACGAGATCTGGCCTCTCGAGTTAGGGAGGAAGCAGACCCCGGCTTGTGGTGGGGTCCCAGCTAGCCTTCAGTTTTTCTGCATTTTCTTGTCTGATGATTCTAGCAAAGGTTGTCTTAGGGACAGTCATTATCCCTTACTGGGTATGCGGCTTTCGCCAGTGTAATCATTGGCTAGTTGTATAGTGTGTCTTCTGAAACGTTTCAGGGGGTAACAATAATGCTGATGCTCTGTCAGAAGAGGTTAAAAAATATGGAAAAATACATTCTTTTATTTCCCCGTTTGTTGCCCTTGTTGTTTTTATTGTTGCTGTTGTTATTGATGTTGTCACTGTTGGACAGGACAGAGAGAAATGGAGAGAGGAGGGGCAGACAGAGAGGGGGAGAGAAAGACAGACACCTGCAGACCTGCTTCACCGCCTGTGAAGTGACTCCCCTGCAGGTGGGGAGCTGGGGGCTCGAACCGGGATCCTTATGCCGGTCCTTGCGCTTTGCGCCACCTGCGCTTAACCCGCTGCGCTACAGCCCGACTCCCGGAAGAATATTTATTACTTACATCCTTTTGTACTGTGTGGAATTGCACCCCTCTTATCCTATGGTCTTCTTGATATTTTTTTATTTTATAAATAGGTTGATAACAAAAAATAGGTGGAAAAGAATTTAAATAAAAAACTGCCTCTTTGATGCTTCTTCACTTCTGTCTCATTGCTCAGAAGAGCTGTCGGTTGTTCTAGTGTTCTTTCTCTGTTTACATTTCTAAGCTCTGGGTTTTACAGTACAGAGATTTTTGGGCTTCCTAATGTAGAAAATAAAGATGCAATTTTTAAAAATTTCTTTATTGGGGAATTAATGGTTGACAGTAAAATACAATAGTTTGTACATGTGTAACAGGTCCCAGTTTTCCATATAACAATCCAACCCCTACTAGGCCCTCCTCTGTCATCATGTTTCAGGACCTGAAGCCTCCCCCCCTTCCCCTATCCAGAGTCTTTCACTTTGGTGAAAGATGCAGTATTTTTAGGGGGCCGGGTGGTGGCACACCTGGTTGAGCGCACATGTTACAGGGCACAAGGACCCAGGTGTGAGCCCCTGGTCCCCACCTGCAGGGGGAAAGCTTTGCGAGTGGTGAAGGAGAACTGCAGGTATCTGTTTTTCTTCCTTTTTATCCCTGTCTTCCCTGTCAATTTCTATTCCCTGTCAATCCAATGGATAAATAAAGCAAATAAAAAAAGGTGAGGTGTGGTTTTTTTTTTTTTTTTAGGTGTTCTTCAAGTATATGCTCTGCTACTAAGCCACACCTTCTCCCTCTCTCCCTTCCTGCCTCCTTCCTTTCTTTCCTGAAGGTGACTGGGGGAGGTGGAGAAGGAGAGAGAGAGAGCACTGTTTCACCATTAAGGCAATTCTATTCAAGTTCTCTCTACTGCCCTCTTGCAGTGCAAGAAATAGAACCCAGGGTTTATGCAGACAAGGCTTTAACTGGTGAACCACCTAAAAAGGAGTCTTATTAACCTTTCTGAGAACTGACTGTTCTTTGATAGTCTATAAGTACTCGAGAAATAGGATGTTTTATTAAATATTTCATTTATTTAGGGTAGAGAGAGCAACTGAGTGAAGGGGGAGATAGGGAGAGACACTTACAGCTCTGCTTCACCACTTGTCAAACTTCCCTCTTGCAGGAGGGGACTGGGATCTTGAACCCAGGTCCTTCTGCACTGTCAGATGTGCACTCAACTAGGTACGTCCCCAGACCTGTATTTATTATATATATATTCATATATATATGTTCATATAATTTATTTATTCCCTTTTGTTGCCCTTGTTGTTTTTATTGTTGTAGTTATTATTGTTGTTGTTATTGATGTCGTCGTCATTGTTGGATAGGACAGAGAGAAATGGAGACAGGAGGGGGAAAGAAAGACAGACACCTGCAGACCTTCCTCACCGCTTGTGAACCAACTCCCCTTGCAGGTGGGGAGCTGGGGGCTCGAACCGGGATCCGTAACGCCAATCTTTACACTTTGTGCCATCTGTGCTTAGCCCACTGTGCTACCGCCCGACTCCTGAGGTTAGCTCTAGTGTGGAATTTGAAATTATATCAGTGCAATTGTGCCTTCTCATATTAAACTTCTGGTCTAAGAATAATCTGTAGGCTGGGGAGATAGCATAATGGCCGTGCAAAAAAGCCACGTCTGAGGCACCAGATGTGCTAAGGACATTCCCTGCCATCACCATAAGCCAGAGCTGAGCAGTGCTCTGGTTAAAAATCGGAGAAAGAATTTTGTACTCTTATACGTGTTTGTAATGTGCTGTCTTGGAATATAGATTCACTGATTATTACACTTCTTTAAATAGCCCATTTTGTTATACAACACAAGAAATGAGACATTTGGGAGGTTCACCTAGTTGGGCTGGGGTAGTGGATTTGTAGTGCCAGCACTGAGGCCTCAGAAATAAAAAAAAAATAAATGAAAAAAGATTATATACAGATATGTATGTATGTGTGTGTGTGTGTATATATATATATTATATTTATTTACTTCTTGGATAGAGACAGCCAGAAATCAAGAGGGAAGGGGTGATAGGGAGAGAGACAGAGACACCTGCAGCCCTGCTTCACCACTCGCAAAGCTTTCCCCCCTGCAGGTGTGGTCTGGAGACTCAAACTCTGGTCCTTGCACACTGTAACATGTGTGCTCAGTCAGGTGCACCACCACCCGGCCCCCAAAGGCTGTATAATTTAATATCATTATATTCTACCAGAAAACAATCAGGGTCCTGTCAGGGATAGCCTTTGGCTGAATTTTTTTCTGCCACTTAATATACTAGTTAATTTCTTAGTGACTGTCACAAGGTATTTCCTGTCAGTGTGACCTGGAAACTATTTGACACTATTTGAATTTTCTTGCTAAAAATTCTGAAAGGACTAAAACCTTGAAAAGAGTGTTGGTCAAAAATCACAAATAAGGGCATTGTTGATTTGTTTCTTGAAATCAGTGGCATTGTTCATTCTTTATTCTGCAAGGTCAGTCAGTCTTGCATATTTTTGTAGGCATTATACAGCATTTTCATGAGATTTTATGTGAGGAGTTTTTGTAACAACGCTAACTTCCCAATGTTCTCTTATGAATACGGAGCTGAGGTCTGCAAGAAACGCCAAGAACAAAATAAGCCTTTATGATGACACATTTGAGGTAGGAAAGGAATGGACAAGCCTCTCATGGAACAGATGTTACAACTTGAACAAAGGACAAAAAACAGAGCTGCTATTTTGCAAAGGAAGCTGAAATGAAAGCAGACATTGTGGAGGCAGATTCCAGCTGTAGTTCTCCTAATAGTTTCTTGCCCTCACGAAAGTTTTGCCAGCTCTTTCAGATGGAGAGAGAGAGAGAGAGAGAGAGGGGAAAAGACACCAAAGCCTTGCAGTTCCCTCTCGTGCGGGTGGGAGCAAGCGGCAGCCTCGGCCGCCTGTGTGGTAGGGCAGCCGCCTTCGAGCTGTCTCACCGCCCTGCTTCCCACGCGCAGTGACGGGAGCCTTGTGAGATGATGTAGAAGGTCTTTGTCTCGTGTCCTGTCCATGTTTTTCATTAAGTTCTGCGCTTAGCTCTTCAGTTCAGTATCTTCCCCTTGCGAAGACAAGAGTGATGACTGTCGACGTGGTATTTATCTTCCTCTGGTAATATTTGGTCCCTATTGTTAACCCTCAGTGGACTTTTATACACTTTTAAAGGTCTTTACGACCATGGCTGTTTCCAGGGGCCAGGCAGTGGCACACCCAGGTGAGGGCGCACGCATCTTGCACAAGGGCCCACCTGCTCCACCGGCAGGAAAGCAGTTCTGCAGTGTCTCACTTTCTCTCTCCCTCCCTGTCTCTGTTTCCTCTCAATAGCTCTCTGTCCTGTCAAGTAAGATAGAAGAAGGAGGAAAAATGATTACCAGGCGGTAATCCTAGTGGAAATAAAGTGGGTGTGAGTGTGTGTCTGTCTGTGTGAGTGTGAGTGTGTGTGTGTGTGTGTGTGATTGTGTCTGTGTGAGTGTGTATGTGAGTGTGTGTGTGTGAGTGTGTGTGAGTGTGTATGTGTGTGTGTATGTGTGTGAGTGTGAGTGTATGTGTGTGTGGGTGTGTGTGAGTGTGAGTGTGTATGTGAGTGTGTGTGTGAGTGTGTGTGTGTGTGTTTGTGAGTGTGTGTGTATGTGAGTGTGTGTGAGTGTGTGTGTGTGTATGTGTGTGTATGTGTGTGAGTGTATGTGTGTGTGAGTGTGTGTGTGTATGTGAGTGTGTGTGTGTGTGTGTGTGTATGTGAGTGTGTGTGTATGTGTGTGTGAGTGTGTGTGTGTGTGAGTGAGTGTGAGTGTGTGAGGAATCCCAGAGAGGATTGCTCATTTCTGTATTTGGCAGTGCCAGGAGTTGAAATCCACCTTCACTTTTCACCGGTTCTGGGCATTTGCTTGTGGTTGATGGACCCGCTGAAGTCAGGTCTTGACATAGGGCCACATGGTCTCCCTGAGGCTAGTTTTCGGGTGCAGAGTTCTGGCTTCGTCCCGTCTGCTCATTTCTTTCATTGTGAACTTATTGAAGTCCTGGAAGTGATGACACTTTTTCAGCCACAAGTTACGTTTGACTGTATTTCCTGTAGGTTTCTCCCCGCTTCCTTCTGTCCATACCATTTTTACATAGTTATATAACCATTTTGTGTGTGTGGCAGTTTTGTCCTGATTTCTGCTTTACTTTTTTTTTTTTTTTTGTGCCTCCAGGGTTATTGCTGGGGCTCAGTGCCTGCACCATGACTCCACTGCTCCTGGAGGCCATTTTTTCCCCTTTTGTTGCCCTTGTTGTTGTAGCCTCATTGTGGTTATTGTTGTTGATATTGATGTCGTTATTGTTGGATAGGACAGAGAGAAATGGAGAGAGGAGGGGAAGACAGACGGGGAAAGAAAGACAGACACCTGCAGACCTGCTTCACCACCTGTGAAGCGACTCCCCTGCAGGTGGGGAGCCGGGGGCTCGAACCAGGATCCTTATGCCGGTCCTTGCACTTTGCGCCGCCTGCGCTTAACCCACTGCGCTACCTCCCGACTCCCTCTGCTTTACTTTTTTTAACTGTTGACGTGGTGCTGCAGAATGCAGATGCAGAGACTTTACACAGACAATAGCACTGAACTCCTAGCCCAACCTGATTCTGTTTTTGAGAGAAGAGGAGAGATGAGAAAGTGCCACTGTCACCCTGGACTTCCCATGGTGTCCCGTGAGTCACTTGCTGGGAGAAGCCCCAGGCTCCTCTGCTCAGAAGGCATGGACTCTTCCTGCCGAGCTATCTCCTGACTCTACCCTACGTTTTAGTCCCAATTCAACTAATGTCATAAAATGGTTTTCGCTGCCACAGAAGAGGTGATCGTAGGTCCAGGTAGTGGCAGACTAGCCGGGTTCACACAGTTCCATGTGCAAGGACCCGGATTGAAGTCCCGGCCGGGAGGGTCGTGGCGGCAGCTCACAGGTGGCTAGGCAGGGCTGCAGGTGTCTTTCCCTCCTCCCCTGCACCTCCCCCTTCCCTCTCAATTTTTCTGCCTCAATAAAATACAATAAAATGCCACCAGAACAGTGGATCTATCCTGTAGTCATCAAGCCCCAGAGATAAGACGTGGCAATAAAAATAAATACTAATTAATTAAAACACATAGAGATAATCCTTATGACACAATTAACTTACCATTATCTGACGTGATTAAGCATTTCCCTTACAAATAAACATTTTAATCTTTTCCACTGATTTTAAAAGATTTTCTTTATTTCACGAAAGAACGTTCAGGTCTCTCGTTCACTGTATGCAGTGCAGGCCATCTGTTCCAGCACCTGACATGTGCAAGGACTGTGCTGTCTGTGCTGGGCTCTGCCTGGCTGCCAGATGATTGACTGATAGTTGACTTAGTTACCACCAGGGCTGTCACTGGCCTCTTCATGTGCTGGGTCCTCTACAGTCAGACTTAGTCTCAAGGCAGAGGCGGAGAGAAAGAGGGTGGGAGAGACACTGCAGCACTGCCCTGCTGTTTGTGACGCTTTCCCCTTGAGAATTATCGGTGGACCAACCCCCTCCTCCTCGTTCTCCCCAAACCAGGCTTTCAGCAACAGAACCTACCTGGGTCCTGGCAGACTCGCTTCTTGCCGGCCTGCCTGCCGGCCTGCCCGCCTTTCCTCGAGGGTGTGCTACACTGCCTCCTTCAGCTTGTGCACTCGGCCCTTATTAGCATCTTTTTCCTGCCCTTCCCTTTGCTAAAAGACATTTCCTGCCCCTCCTGGAGCTTGGGGCCAGACTGTTTCTCATTCTCTGAGATCAGGCCCACATTCTGCCTTAAGTGAGCACCTTTTTCCCCTCTTAGTAGTGATTTAATAATGATCGTCAAAATTGTGGCACAGGAGGGGCTACAATCCCACACAGTTCCCACCACCAGAGCTCCGTGTCCCATTCCCTCCCCTGGAAGCTTCCCTGTTCTTCATCCCTCTGGGAGCAGGGACCCAAATTCTTTATGGGGAGCAGAAGGTGGGAGTTCTGGCTTCTGTCGTTGCTTCTCCGCTGGACATGGGTGTTGGCAGGTGGCTCCACACCCCCAGCCTGTGTCTGTCTGTCCCTAGTGGGGCAGGGCTCTGGGGAGGGGGGGTTCCAGGACACATGGGCGAGGTCAAAGTGGGTACCTTTCCTAAGTGAATCTGTATTTGCTCTCCCTCCCCCTCCCCAGAATAAAAAGGGGGGGGGGTCAGTTCTTGTTTTTTCAGTCTGTGGTGCTGAGACACTCATTGTGTCAGAAACCCGTAGGTCGCTGTAGAAACTTGTGTCCTCTGTACCAGCTCTGATCTTCAGCCTTGCCTCCCTGTCAGATTCTGGAGTCTCTGTGGATCGTCATGAGCCGCAATGTGAGCCTGCTTTTCACCACAGTCACCACGCTCCTGACCATTGTCTTCTACAGCGGGACCGCCCTCCTCAACTTTGTGCTGTCCCTGGTGAGCTTGCAGTGGCGCGCCCCGCGCCCTGCGCCCCTCCCCCGGTGAAGTGTGCTGCCTCCCCTTCTTGTGTTTCTCCCCACTAGCCTCCAGGTGCGGGTGTTCAGGATGCCTTGTCCTTTGTCCTGCAGATAATTTTCCTGACCACGCTGTTTTACCTGCTAAGCTCCAGCGATGAGTACTACAAGCCAGTGAAGTGGCTGATAAGCCTGACCCCACTGTCTCAGCCGGGCCCTTCCTCCGCGATCATTGGCCAGTCTGTGGAGGAAGCTATCAGGTACCAGCAAGACTCAGGGCTGCCTCTTCATGTTTTGACCTTCCTAGTAATAGCACTAAGTTGGTGGTGGCCTCTAACATTTGGAAACATTCTTTCTCCTTTTGAAAGACTATTAGAGGTGTGTAAACATTGATAAGAAAAACCATAAAGTTATTCATTATATAATCTGGGGCCAGGCAGTAGCTCTCTTTTCCGAGCACACACCAGATATGCCTTTGGCCCTGGGTTCTAGCAGAGCACTGTGGACAGCATCAACAGAAGTCTGTGAATGGTGAAGTGGTGCTTGATGTTTCTCTCCTGTCGGTCTGTCTGTCTCTGCTCCCTTTATGACCCTGCCACCCCCTGAAATAGGCATTTCTACACACACCTGCCACCAGAGTGCCAACAGCCCCCACCGCCACCGTGTGTTGGCGCCCACCCCCCATTTCAAGCCGCTTTCCTTGTTCCTTTGTTGGCCTCAGCCCTGCAGTCTGAGTGAGGAGTTTATTCATGTCTGACTCCGGTCGCCTGGCTTGGTTTCTGGCTATGCCACAGGAGTGGAACCACTTGGAGTTTTTCTCCTTGTTCACCATGATTGCCAGCCACCTACATAATTACACAATTTTTGGAACAGGTCCCCCCCCCCTTTGTCATCAGGGTTTTTGCTGGGGCTTTGTGCCCTTGCTAAGAACCCACCACTCCCAGCAGCCATTTTTTCCCATCCATTCATTTATTGGTTAATATTTGACAGGACAGAGGACAGTTGAGAGGGGTGGGGGTGATGGGGGGCCCACCGGCAGCCCTGCTTCACCACTTGTGAAGGTTCCCCCTTGCAGGTGGGGATTAGGGACTTGAACCGGATCGTTGCACGTGGCCCTCGGCTTTTTGTTTTTCCTACTATACTTGTTTTTCACTCAGCTGGAGGAACAGACAGCACAGGCCTGAGTCCTTGGTGGTGGGTGTTTCTTTGTGGAGTTGGCAGGGCTCGTGGCCTACTTGGGGAGCTATTTATTGTCTGGCTTCTTTGCTGTTTGTTGTAGAAGCTGCCTAGTGGTGTGGGTTCCTTTAACTGTTGCTTGTCATCGAAGCTCCTTATTGGTCCTTCAAACCTGAGTGACAGCCTCACTGACTGGAGTGTTTCTGGTTGGCGGGCTTTGCTTTCTTTCACCTCTTTTTAAAAACAGTCCTTTTACGTTGTTATGGAGGTAAGCTTGGTTTACAGAATGGAGATGTCTGAGGAGTACACTTGCTCATGTCTTGAAAATGTGTCACCACACCCCTGCCAAAGCAGCAGTACCCCCCCCCCCCAACCGAAGCCCATGGAACCCACCTCCCCTGCAGCCCAGCCCACCCCTTGCTGGGCCTTGCTGTTTTCAGTCCTGCAAACGGAGACTGCGAGCTTGTCTTCCTGGGACCGGTTTGTTCCCTTGCTGTGTTGATCTCAGTGTTGTCTTCCTGTATTTGTTCCTTTAGCTTTTCTTGTAAACTGGTCTAGTGATAGTGAATTCCTTTGACTGAGTTCTTCATCACTCCTTCAAAACTGGTTGATAGTCCAGCTGGATAGAATATTCTTGGGTGTAGGTTTTTTGTTTTTTTTTTCATTCGCAACATTGAATCTATCCTGCCAATTCTTTCTAGTTTTCCAAATTTCTGTTGAGGAATCTGATTGTGGTTTTCTGGTAGTTGACTCTTGCTTTTACTTTAGCTGCCTTTTATACTCTCTCTCTATCGCTGATATTTATCATTTTAATTGTTATGTGCCTTGGTGAGTTTAGGTTTGGAATTACTATTTCATCGTATTTGTTGAACTCTGGGGCACGTGGGGCTCTGGAATCAGGCAGGCGAGGTGAAGTGGATTTTTACGTTTCATGTCAGACGTTTCTCTGTGTTCTCACCACCTGAGTTCTGGACTTTTGACATGAGCCGTCTGAGATCCAAGCCCATTTCCATGTCAGCTTTCCATGTTGCAGTTTTTGTTCCTGTTGCGGTGGGGGTCTTGTGCATTGTTGAGCATGGACGGAGTGCAGGCTCGAGCGCTGACCGAGGGTAGCCATCGGCTCATCGTAGGTGTAGGTTTGGGCCCAACAGGAGAGTGGGGCTTCTGTCCCTGGTGGTGATAACACAGTTATCCCAGGGTCTGGGAGGCTGTGTCCAGCGGGGAGCTCGGCAGGCAGGTGGGGCCCCCTGCTTGTGAGGTCTGCAGGGTGCTGGTGGGCTCTGTGGGTGCAGCCCCTCTGATGGTCGTCGGAGGCCAGGCGGCCAGGGGAGGCCTGTGGGTCCGTTTGTCTGCCAGGAGTTAAGTCTGAGAAATGTTTCTCAATCATCCGCTAAGTCAGCTCCTGGCTAGAACTGGGGCTAACTCTCTTCTTGGACTCTGCGAGTGAGGAGACTGTGCTCCGATTTTGTGACCATCTGTGTCGTTCTCTGCAAGGTCACAGAGGTCACTAGGGTGGGGCCTGCGGGTGACTGGAGCTGAGGGCCTGCGGTGTCTCGCCTCCCACTCTGGCATGGTGAGTGCTTAGGGTTCTTCCTCATATCAGCTTCTCTGTCTGTATCCAAATAATCAATAAATAATCTTGAAATTATTTTTGAAAAGAGAATCTTTAAAAAGAAAAAGACGCTTCATTCTCCCAAAGCAGTCTTTATAAGTACTGGTGCTCGCTCTCCTACAGAATCTCTCGTTTTCAAATCACAATTCTTACACCTTCTCTTGTCCTGCTCCCGACCATGCTCTCAATGTCAGTGAGTCACTCTCTTTCTTACTCAGAATACGCCTCCTCACTTTGACTTGATACTAAATATTTTAATATAGTGCTTGCTTGGAATTGGTAGGTAGACCTGTGGTTTGCGCCTAGGTCCAGGTGACTAGAGGCCATTCATTTGATATCTTATTTTTAATGGAGAAAAAAATGCTAACAACTCTCAACGCCAGTGCTGTAGTCTCACTGGTTTCCACAGCTGAAGGAATTTTGTGCTGTGTGCTGGGTCCAATGCAATGAAGCAGCCCAGGCAGGCTCGGGTGGCTCTTAGGCACCTTCCCGTAGATGTGAGATGACAGTGAGGCCCAGCTCCATGAACTCTCTGAAGGGTTGCGTTCAAGGTGGGGGATGTTTCTTCACAGACCAATATTTTAAGAGAGAAAATATACAGGTGCGGCCAGGTGCAGGCGACGGCTCACCTGGTTGAGGGCACATGTTCCAGTGCAGGTCCGAGCCCCCGGTCCCCACCTGCAGGGAGAAAGCTTTGCGAATGGGGAAGCAGGGCTGCAGGTGTCTCTGTCTCTCTCCCTCTCTAGCTCCCCCTTCCCTCTCGATTTCTGGCTGTCTCTATCCAATAAACAAATTAAAATAAGTGTGTGTGTGTGTGTGTGTGTGTGTGTGTGTGTGTATACACACACACACACACGTTTCTGATAATGTCCCGAGTGCAATATGGCCTGCAGCTTGTCGTTGGTCGCAGACTTACTTGCACCTGGCAGTCATCATCAATGCTGTAATAAAGTAGAAACCATTCAACTCATCTTACATGATCCATTCAGGAATTACAGATGGAATCAGAATGGGGAGTTCATTGCATGCCAGTGAAAATGTCGCATTCTTCAAGCTTTGTTTTCTAAGACATGTGCCATTACAATCATTGCCCCATGGAATTTTCAGCTTCAGATATCACTGTCAGTTCTGAGTATGTATCCTTCAGAATGAAGTGCGTTTGGTTGCCATGTCCCGGATGCTGGGTTCTCGGAGCATGCCCCAGACCAGCGTCCGTCCCCAGAGCACGCCGAGCCCTGAATGTCTGTGCCGCCCCAGCCCACTGCTCTGGTGGAGACATTGCACATGACTAAGTTGCATGTCGTCACGGCCTCAGTGCAATTTAGTGTGTGTGATATTCCCACGCGAGTGCATGCACCCGGCTTTGGCTCTTGGTTATGGAAGTGGAGCTACGGGGGGGGGGGGGTCATGTATGCAGCCCAAGAAGATGTGCGTCTGGAAAGTGAGCATGATGGCCACGTGACCTCCCAGTTTGGGGGGATGAAAAAAGAAAGCACATGTTGAAGGAATCAGTACTGCCACTTTTTACTTTGAACAGACGGGTTAGAAATATCCCAGTGGACCCCAGGTCTATACACCGTATCCGCTTGAATGAAAGTGTATTTGGAAGAGCGTGAGGAGACAGGTCTACATTCACTTGAAAAGATCTCTCTCCAGCACGGGGACAAACCAAGGCAGGGACAAACCAAGGCAGGCTCTCCTGTGCACAACTGGGAAGGCCAGAAGGACTAGAACCCACACATTTACGTTAGGCAGAAGCGATGCCTCTCTAGCTCAGTTGGCTTCAAGATGTGTGTGTCTAGTAAGACCGAATCTTTGCTTTGGAAGATTTCTAAAAAAAAAAAAAAAAATAAAGGCCCTCCGCAATGTTGTCTTGTGGGCCAGGGAGATGGCAGTTAGTGGTGCACCTGGCTCTCATGCTGGGGGCTTGGGGAAACTCAGTTTCCAGCACCCTGTATGCCACAGATGAGCGCTCCTCTGGTCTCTCTCTGTCTCATGTTAAAATTAATAAACGGGGGGGGGGGGGGCGCACCTGGTTAAGTGTACGTGCTGTCAAGGCCTTGGCTCACACCTGCAAGGGGAGAGCTTCACAAGTGGGGAAGCAGAGCTGCACGGGTCTCTCTCTCTCCCTCTCAATTTGTCTCTATCCAGTACTAAGTAAGTGCAGATCAACACAGAAATCTTAGCAGAAGCTTTGTCTTACACTTTGCATCACACTGTGATGTTGAAAAGTTCAAGTTCATTATGACAGGCTTCCTGTATAGCAGATGTCGAGACCAAAATGCTTTCTGTTTGCCTCTGTAATTGAAAGAATCCCTTGCTCATCCTCTCAGCCCTAGATCATCAAGTATGGCCAGAAGGCACGGTCTGAGACACCAAGCCGTGCGCTAGTGTTCTAAAAACATTAAGTGATTTGGCCACCGCCAAGGACGCCAGATGAGCTGAGGTGCTACCACAGGACTGGGCGCCGGCCTGCCGCTGCCATCACGCCCATGTGCAAGGTCCCTCTGAGGGGAGCTGGTGCCGCCAGCTTTCTGCATAGTCTGCTGTGTGGCCGGTGTCTGAGTTACACGTACTAGGAAAGAGGAGAGAGACAGAGACAGACCTTCTCAAGATGAACGAATCAGGGAGCTAGGGGAGACTTTTCCCACTTGGAAATTTTGTTAAAAATATTTTTCTTTTTTTAATTATTCATTTATTATTGGATAGAAACTGAGAGGAGAGGGCGAGGCGGACAGAGAGGGAGACAGAGAGACAGCTGCAGCCCTGTTTCACCACTCGTGAAGCTTTCCTCCTGCAGGTGGGGACCAGGGGCTTGAACCCGGGTCCTCGTGCACTGTAATGGGTACGCTTAACCAGGTGTGCCACCGCCCGGCCCCACTACTTGGTGATTATTGTGTTGTTTTACAAGTTGGCCTAAACAAGATTTGCTGTCTCTACTCTCTCTCCCTCTCTCCATTCCTCCCTCTCTCTCTCTCTCTCTCTTCCTGCAGGCTTATCTTCGCTGGGGCTCAGTGCCAGCATTAGGAATCCACTGCTCCTGGTGCCCCCCCCCCTTTTTTTTCGTTTTCCTGGCTAGTTCAGAGAGAAGTTGACAGGAGAAGGGGAGATAGAGAGGAGCAGGGACACCTGTAGACCTGCTTCAGCACTTGTGAAGCTCCCCCCTGCAGGGGTTCAAACCTGGGTCCTTGTGCTTAGTACTATGTGCACTTAACCGGGTGCCGCACTGCGCCCCCACCCCCACCCTGTCTGTGCTTTCCCTGTTCAGCTCCTTATTTTGCTTTATGTAACACTACCTTAGGAATCTAAAGATAAAAGATAAAACATCTGAGATTTCATGTTTTCATGTGCTACATTTCTGTTAAGTCACTGAACATGTATCTGTTTTCACCCCCTTATGTTTCTGTCTCTGATACTACTTTGGACTTAGTAAGATTTTTTTTTTTTTCTGCATAAATTCTGTCCCAACTCCCTGCATCTTCTGGTAGCATTTGTAGAAGTTACTTGAGGTGGGGGGAGGGCTTAACTCATAGTTGAAGAAATGTGGGAAAATTCTATTAACAAGAGGAGAAAGACTGACAAAGCCCAGGTTCTACTGCCCTTCCCCTTAAAGGGCAGGGCTGACCACAGCAGGGACTCGTAAGGATTGAACACTATCCATGGGCTCGTGACATTCATACTTGATTTTCTCTCCATTTACTGTGATAGTAAAAGACTTGCTTCAGCAGGGAAAAGCTTGAGAATCGTGTCATTGAATTGGGTGTTTTAAGAGGTTTTATTTCAGTTAACTTTTCATGAGAGTAAATCGCAAGAACAGTTCGTGAACTCTGCCTCACGACTGTGGGATCAGCTCCATTTCTCTGAACGGAAATGAGCACGGCATTCAGGCCTTGGAGCAAAACTGAGCCAAGTAGAGCGAGGAGCCTTACAATGCTGATTTTGCTGAACCACCGTGTCTCGCTGTTTTTATTGACTTTGCATTTCATCTTTGGGCTTTCTAGAGGGGTGTTCGATGCTTCCCTCAAAATGGCCGGCTTCTACGGGCTGTACACCTGGCTGACGCACACCGTGTTTGGCATCAACATCGTCTTCATCCCTTCAGGTAAAGCACCGCCGGCACTTGGCTGTCGCCTCCGTAAGGAAGGCTGAGCCGCTGTTCTGTAGACGTTTGGGAGCTGCGTCTTCCTGGAGCCTAGCATTCCAGATTATATGGATGATCCAGATCGGCGCAGATCAGGAGCAGAAGTAATGTTTGTGACATGTGTTCACTGACAGGACCCCAGTAACTAGGGTGGTAGCCAGCACATAGGAGACACTGCAGTAACTATCTCTGAAATCACTGAATGCTGGGAGTCGGGCGGTGGCGCAGCGGGTTAAGCGCACGTGGCGCAAAGCGCAAGGACCGGCGTAAGGATCCCGGTTCGAGCCCCCGGCTCCCCACCTGCAGGGGAGTCGCTTCACAGGCGGTGAAGCAGGTCTGCAGGTGTCTGTCTTTCTCTCCCCCCCTCTCTGTCTTCCCCTCCTCTCTGCATTTCTCTCTGTCCTATCCAACAACAACGACATCAACAACCACAGCAATAATAATTATAACAATAAACAACAAGGGCAACAAAAGGGAAAATAAATAAATAAATATTTTTAAAAATTTGAAAGTCACTGAACGCTGTCACACGTAACAGGGCCCTCACAGATGGCTCAGTTGATCTCTGGCCCTGAGTAAACATTTCAGTGAGACTGATCCACTGAGAGCAATGTGCCGGTTGAGCCGGTCGCCCTGAGAAATGGCGTCTGGAGTCGGTGAGTGCCTCTGAAGGCGCTGAAGCTGTTTCCACGCTTCCCCAGAGCCGTCTGAAAGCGAACCCGTTCTACAGGCACCGTGGTGCCTTAAGGGCCACCTTTTGCTTCTTCCTCTACATCAACTGCTGCCCCTCTCTACTTCTCCTTCCTTTGTTTGTGTGGTCATTTGTTCTAATCTGTGCCCTCAGTCTACACAAATATAGACAGAGAGTGGTAGAAATAATAGTCGACCCATATCTGCGACCTTAAGAGAACTGCTGTAGCTTCCAGTGGAGGGACTGGGGACACAGAGCTCTGGGGGTGGCACTGGGACAGAGTTAAACCCCTGTTATCTTGTAGTTTTGTAAATCAATATGAAATCACTAATTAAAAATGGTGATGAGAAATACCTGCCTTCTGCACCTGCTGCTCTTTGCCTCCGCCTTCCTGTGCCATGCTCCCGAGTGTTTTCACGACCCGCTCTGCTCAGCTTCGGACGTACGAGCAGCCTCAGAGTCCATGGAGGTTACTTCGTGACTCAGGGAGGCTCAGAAGTTCTTACGTGGGTGAGAAGCTGGAGTTTCCCAGGCTCACATCAACAGTAGTGATAGCTAGGACCAGGAGAACCGCATGTTGGTGCAGGGGCCGGCCCGGCTCGCTGAAGGACTTGAACGCGCTGTTCTGGGAAGGACAAGCTTGCGGTGACCACCTGCAGCCAGCAGCCAGCAGGGGCCTGCTTTCTCTGCTTTGCTTGCGTTTGATCGGGAGCCAGGTTAGAATGGAGCTGTGTATGTTTGTGCTCTGGCTTTGGACCCCAGTGCACGTGTCTGCGGCCGCCCACAACTAGGACACTAAGACTGGGCTGCTCAAGAGTCACTTCTTGTGGGAGTCGGGCGGTAGCGCAGCGGTTAAGCGCAGGTGGCGCAAAGCACAAGGACCGGCATAAGGGTCTTGGTTCAAGCCCCCGGCTCCCCACCTGCAGGGGAGTCGCTTCACAAGCGGTGAAGCAGGTCTGCAGGTGTCTGTCTTTCTCTCTCCCTGTCTCCCCCTCCTCTCTCCATTTCTCTCTGTCCTATCCAACAACGAAGGCATCAATAACAACAACAATAATGTCTACAACAATAAAACAACAAGGGCAAAAACAAAGGGAAAATAAATAAATAAATAAATTTTTTTTTTAAAAAAAGAGTCACTTCTTGAGGCAGATGCACACTTGTAGGAAGCCTCGCAGTCTCGGGCCTTGAGAGCTTGTCTGGAGGGCCTAGTGGGGGAGCATAGCTACAGGTCCGTCTCTGTTCGGGGAAGGCCGGCCTCTTCCACCAAGCGCGCAGCTCTGGGAGGGACGCACGCGGAGCGGAGAGGGGGAAGGGGACACCCGCCTAGCCAGCCAGATCAGCCGAATCAACCCTGGCGATCACTGGGGTGACGTGTTGCAGCCAGATCCCTCCCACATGCAGACTCACAACCCCGGGCTGGGGAGATGGTGTGAAAGTTCTGCAAAAGACTCCTGCCTAGGGCTCGAGGTCCTGGGTTCAGTCCCCAGCAGCAGCAGCTGCTGCTACAACCACAACTGAGCAGTGCTCCTCCCTCCCTCTCTCTCTCTCTGCCTCCCTCCCTCCCTCCTCTCTGTCTGTCTCTCTCTCATCATTAAAATAAAGAAGATTTAAAAAGAAAGACCTTTCAGTGTCAGGTTTTAAGATACTGAAGCTTAATGTAGTAACCCTGGTGTCATTCATTGACCATTTGAGCCTGTAATTGTTTGACTTGTTTCAGTGGAAATTGTTAACTAGGATGAGTTTGTCCTGAGCTTCCACTGTTGTGCTGCTGTGTTGATGACAGTGTGAAGCTGCCTTTTGAGACGCATGATGAATGTTCCCTCAGCATTAGCGGCCATCCTCGGAGCTGTGCCCTTCCTGGGGACATACTGGGCTGCTGTCCCCGCGGCACTGGACCTGTGGCTCACACAAGGCTTGGGGTGCAGAGCTGTTCTCCTGCTGGTGTTTCACCTCCTGCCAACATACTTTGTGGATACTGCCATCTATTCCGACATCTCGGGGTGAGCATCCCACAGAACTTCTGAAGGTGTTGATGAGTTGTGACCCTGTGTGAAGAGCTTTGACAGGCGGCAGGAGGATGCAGTGAAGTCATCTCTGATCTTAGTGATATAATCACGGTTCAGCCGAACAAAACTAGCTTACAGTGTATACTGTGTCGTCACCACATGACAGTTATTTACAGTGTTTGATGCCCCAGGATGAAACCGTGGCTATGCGTTAGTGACATTTAACCCAAGAAGTAATCATTGCTCAATGCGTGTTTCATATATATACACACACACACACACGTTTGCTTGTCTGCACTTACACAAGGCACGCATGCAGGGCCGAGTCTTACACGACCCCACTGCTTCCTGGCCAACTTCTGTTTATTCCACATGTGGCGAGGGGCCAGAACCAGAGAGGAGAGGCCCCGAAACACTGTCCCACTGTCCTTGCAGCTGTTACCACCCTCCCCCGTGCTACCCACAGTGCTCTCGGCACGTGAAATGTTTGGTTACAATAGCAAGTTAGTGCAAACTTCCCCAGATTTATTTCCTTTCACAGAGAAATAGTGTTAGGTTATGTCTCTGAGGACTCCCTATGGAACCAAATTGCGCCAAACCACACGCCAAGCTCTGTTATGCTATTGGAGTGTGGTTCTGGAGTGAATAAAGCTTGGATCCAAAGCTGAAGCCAAAATGCCTGTTTGTTTTTGTAGATTTATTATCTCTTTTAGAAATGGTGGCTCACCGGGTTGAGAGCACGTCACTGTGCACAAGGACCAAGGTTCAAGCCCCCAGTCTTCACCTGCTTGGAGGAAATGTCACTAGAGGTGAAGGGGTGTTACAGGTCACCTGTCCTTCCCTGCCCTCTCAATTTTTCTTGATCCTATCAAATAAAATAGAAAGAAAAGGAGAGAAAAAAGGGAAGGAAAAAAAAGGCAATTTCTGTAACGAAGTCATGGCAATTCTCATTCAATCCTGTATTCATATTCACATAACTTATTAGAATCTAAAACGTGACCAGATGTAGAATTTTCGTCACCTACCAACATTCAGAATGTGGTCTACTGAAATTACAATAGCTAAAAAAATTTCCATAATGTAGTATTAAAATTTCTTTTTCCTTATTTTTCTTTAAACTTTATTTTTTATTTAATAGAGACAGAGAGAAATCAAGAGAGGAGGGGGAAGTAGAGACAGAGAGACATCTGCAGCCCTGTGAAGCTTCACCTCTTGTGAAGCTTTCCCCTTGCAGGTGGGGACAAGGGGCTTGAACTCGGTTCCATGTGCACTGTAATGTGTGTGCTCACCCAGCTGTGCTACCACCTGGCCCTGAAACTTTAAGTCAAAGTCACTAGAACAATAAGATGGGGGTAAGTTTATAAAAAATTACCTTTCACTTCATTAGTTTCTGTCTCCTGGCTTTCCTTTTTTTTTTCTTTTTCCCCATCTTTATTTTTCTTTTGCTAGAACAGAGGGAAAGTTAGGGGAGGAGGAGGAGAGAGACAGGGAGACACCTGTAGCCCTGCTTCCTCCCGTGAAGCTTATGCCTCAGGTGAGGACTGGCAATTTGGCCCCGGGAACTTGAGCAGGTAATGTGTGTCCTGGGCTGGAGGCCCCAGTTGAAAGAACTTTGTGCCTAAAACTTGAGAGAGAATCAAAGATAAAGTAATGAAGGGTGTGGAGATTCCAATAGGAGCAGTAGTTACATGTGGTTTACAATCACATGCTTTTATTTCTGTAGATTTCATATTAAAAGTTGCTGGTTCAAATTTAAATTTTTATGTGGTCTTAACATTAAATTACCTTACATAAAATGGCATTAGAAAATGGAATAAGTCAGAAACAGAAGGATGAATACGGGATGATCTCACTCTCAGGCCGAAGTTGAAAAACAAGATTAGAAAAGAAAACACAAGTCGAACCTGAAATGAAATTGGAGTATTACACCAAAGTAAAAGACTCTGGGGTGGGTGGGTGGGTGGGGAGAATACGGGTCCATGAAAAATGATGAATTAAATAGTGGGGGTTGTATTGTTAAATGGGAATCTGGGGAATGTTATGCATGGAAAAAAAAAAAAAAGGAAGAAGAAAATGGAATAAACTAGCATGTGCTCTTATTTTTTTCAATAATTAAACTTTTATTTAAAAGGTTCCACTTTTTTATTTGTAAGCAGTTTTTATAGGAAATGGTGTGGTTTGGGGTTTTTTTTTTTTTTTTTTCTTTAAGAAATTTTTCTCATGTATTATTTTTGGGCAAGCTAATGCAGCTTATATGAAATGCCCTCCTAACCTCTTTGTTTGAAACAAGGTTTTGAATTTAAAATATATATATGTATCACTGCTTTTGTTGAGACAGACTGATGGAACGGCAGTATAATCGCCGCGACACAGTCCGGAATGTCCCGGCTATTGTGGGTATTTGCTCCTCCCTGAATCGATTGTTGTATTCAGCTGTGGTTAAACTCTTGTAACCAGCAGAGCAGAACTAGTTCCCAAGCTCTTCCTGACAGGACCCCTGTGCCCTGCTGCTTCCATCTTGCAGACCTTATTCCAGTCACACCCTCACAGTGGTGATAAGCTACCAGCCAGTCCTGACTCCAGTATATGAAATCTTTGGACTTTGTGATTTTTTTTTTTTTTAGAAAAGCAAACATAGGGTGGGGGATAGATAGCGTAGTGGTTATGCAAAGAGGCTCTCGTGCCTGAGGCTCAGGTTCAGTCCTCTGCACCACCATAAACCAGAGCTGAGCACTGCCCTGGTTTTAAATATATATGTATATTTCTGATAATGCTTTTTTAAAAAATTGATTGGAGAGAGAGAGAGACACCTACTTCACTACTCATGAAGCTTCCGCCCTGCAGGTGGGGACCAGGAACTTGAACCTGGGTCTTGCCACATGGTAACTAAGGAGTGCCCAACCGGGTGCTACCACCGGCCCCAGGCCTTGTGACATTTGCTTTCCACATGAGGCTTTTTATTTCTGCCTGTGATTAAAATAAACTAAACAAACTGTATTGTAGGAGATTGTCAGAAGGCTACTCTGTAAATAACAAGGGTCTTACTGTGTTGTTTTACTGCTAAAAGCTAAAAGCACGTGGTGCAAAACACAAGGACTGGTGTAAGGATCCTGGTTCAAGCCCCAACCCCCCACCTGCATGGGAGTCGCTTCACAGGCGGTGAAGCGGGTCTGCAGGTGTCTATCTTTCTCTCCCCCTCTCTGTCTTCCCCTCCTCTCTCCACTTCTCTCTGTCCTATCCAACAACAACGATATCGATAACAACAATGATAATAACTACAATAATAAAAGCAAGGGCAACAAAAGGGAATAAATAAATATTTTTTTTAAAAAAAGCTAAAAGCACAGTTGATTGAATTGCATGTTATATTGTGAGTCCACTGACTCTTTTTTAGGGGGGTTATTGCTGGGGCTTGGTGCTAGCACTACAAATCCACTGCTTCTGCGACCTTTATTCCCCCATTTTGTTGGATAGGACAGAGAAATTGAGGGGGGGGGGGAGACAGAGAGGGAGAGAGCCCGGGACCAGGAGGTGGCGCACCTGGTTAAGCGCACACACATCACAGTGCACAAGGACCCAGGTTCAAGCCCCTGGACCCCACCTGCAGAGGAAAACCTTCACAAGTGGTGACGCAGGGCTGCAGGTGTCTCTCTGTCTCCCCCCCCACATCTCTGTTTCTATCCAATAGTAAACAAATTTAAAAAAATTTTTTTAAAGAGAGAAAGAGCCTCAGTACCACCATAAGTCAGAGCTGAGCAGTGCTCTGGTTTTTCTCTCTGTATCTCTCTCTCTCATTAAAATAAATAAAAATTAGTTTAAAAAAGAGAGAGAGAGAGGAAGACAGACACCTGCAGACCTGCTTCACTGCTCATGAAGCGTCCCTGCTGCAGGTGCAGAGCCAGGGGCTTGAACCTGGACCCTTGCACTTTGTACTACGTGCACTTAACCAGGGGCGCCACCACCTGGCCCTCCACTTCCTCTTGACAGGCACAGCCAGCAGGTGACTTATGTAGCCTGTCCTCACAGGCCCAGCCAGCAGTAAGCCCCCTGGACGGAGACTCTTCCTCGTCTGCGTCACTCGTGCTGAGCCTGTAGAAAGACACGTGTGACAAGAGGGGTGTGTTCCTGCGTCTCTGTCCTGACAGTGGTGTTCATTGAGTCGGCAGGGTATAATCAAAACCCAAGAGAAGGAACGTCGTCTCAAACATTTTTCTGATTGACTCCAAGATGTTTGTTTGTTTGTTTGTTTGTTTTGCCTTCAGGGTTATCGCTGGGACTCACTGCCTGTACCTCAAATCCACTGCTCTGCTCCTGGAGGCCATTTTTCCCCCATTTTGTTGCCCTTGTTGTAGTTGTTATTGTTACTGTTGTTCTAGCTGCTGCTGTTGTTGGATAGGACAGAGAGAAATAGAGGAGGGGAAGACAGAGGGGGAGAGAAAGATATGACACCTGCAGACCTGCTTCACCACTTGTGAAGTGACCCCCTACAGATGGGGAGCCGGGGGGCTCGAACCGGGATCCTTACGCTGGTCCTTGTGCTTAGCGCCATGTGCGTTTAACCCCCCGTGCTACCGCCCAGCCCCAGAGATTTATATTTATTGAATGTCATGAGCTAGCCTCTTCGAAATTACACTAGTGACTTAATACTGTTTCACAAAATGACAAGGTATCGGGTCTGACCGTGTCCCCAGCCTCCCACAGGAAGCTGCCACCGTTTCCCCCCGGGGTCACAGACAGGGGCTGATGACTGTTTCTACAGCCTGAGCTCACATGCACGCTCTTCATTCCAGCGGCGGCCATCCCTACCTGACAGGCCTGGCGGTGGCCGGCGGAGCTTACTACCTCGGCCTGGAGGGGGCGATCATCGGACCCATCCTCCTGTGCACGCTGGTCGTGGCATCCAATATCTACAGCGCCATGCTCGTGAGCCCCACGAACCCGGCGCCCACACCAGGCCACTCCCCGTGGCCTGCTCAGACCCCGCGGTGAGTTGAGCCACGTCTGACATTGAACTCCCCTGTTTCTGGGGTCTGCCTCTGTTTTTGCATTTCATTATCACTTCATTTCTTCGAGATAACCTTCATTTACAAGATCCTACGTGCTTTTGAAGTAAAGTTGTTCACCTCTTCAGACTGTGCCACCACTGAAGTGCCCATAAGACCCCCCGCATCAAGTCCGCTGCCCCTCCACCCTCGCCCCCCCACTCCACTCCACCCTCGGTCCTGTTCTCTCCCCGGCTCTGCAGTTGGAATTCAGAGCTTTCGCTCATTTGACTTTACTTGCTCCTTTGTTTTGTTTCTTCATTTTCTGCCTTTGTGGAGGAACATTAAGGGTTTCCATAAAAAAAAAAAAAAAAAAAAAAAAAAAAAAAAAGTCATTTGTTGTATTTTAAGGAGAAAGAGCCACAGAGACGCAGAGGAGCACTGCTCCGCTCAGGCCTTCGATGGCTGCGGACTGTGAGCCCTCAGGTTTTGTGCAAGTTTTGTGCAAGAGGTGACGTGGTACCTTCCTGGCCACGGTATTCTCCTTTTATGCCCCCTTAGTATGTCTTGTCTGCAGGACTGGCTTAGTGCTAGCAAGTTGTCTGTAGAAGAGTTTTTTATCATTCCTGCAAATGTGGTTGGTAGCCGGACTGGGTAAGCATTCTTGAGGGGCGGTCTTGGAGGGTGTCTGCAGACACTGCAGACTTGGAGGGTGTCTGTTCTAACCACTAGTGTTTTTGTTGAGCGACGAGCTGATCATCTTCCTCGATTAGTTCCTTTACAGGCATTCCTTTAGACTATGTCTTTCTTTTTTTCTGGCTGTTTTCAAATTTTTTCTTTAATATTTATCTGTCATTTTAATTATTATGTGCTGTGATGAGTTTAATTCGGACTCACTCATCTATTTCATTCTTGTACCTCTTAGAGCTTCTTGGATCTGAGCGTCTTTAATTTGAAGAAGTTTTCAGCTATTTCTACAAGCAAGTGTGTCCTTTACTCTTTTCTTGAACCCTGCGATGTGAATGTGCCTCCTTTTGGTATTGTTTGCTCTCTCTCTGTCTCTCTTATCTTCCTTTGACTTCATTGTTTTTTCTGAGTTCCTTCATATCAACCACATAAAATAGAAAATAAAATTGGCCGGTTGACATTTTACTGTTATTTTAGAAACACTTTCAGTGATTCCAGATTTGAAAGGCAGACATTTTAAAGGGAAATAAAAGATACCAATAAGACTCCTTTTCATCCTTTTATGGGGCGGGGGTGGTTTACAGTAGTTGTCGACACCTGGGTAAAAAATGCTTCATCTCACTGTGTGAGGTGTCTGAGGGCGCCGTACCCGACTCGGCCTTTCATCACGCACCAGGACACCGAAGCTTCCCCTCCCCAATCCCCTTCTCTGTCCTTCCCCAAACTCCTCTGAGTGAGATACATCGTACAGAAACGAACACACACCCCCACCTGGAGATGTCTAAGTACACCGGTGCTCACAGTAGCAGTTTGTTTGGGTTTTTATCTTACCCGCTCCAGGCTTATCGCTGGGGCTCAGTGCCGGCACTACAAATCCACTGCTCCCGGTGGCCATTTTTTCCCATTTTATTGAATAGGACAGAGAGAAATTGAGAGGAGAGGGGGGAGAGAAAGAGAGACACCTGCTGACCTGCTTCACCACTTGTGAAGCTTACCCCCTGCAGGCGGGGACCAAGGGGCTCGAACCTTGGATCCTTGCGCCGGTCCTTGGCTTTAGTACTGTGTGCGCGTAAGGGTGTGCACCACTGCCTGGCCCCCACAGCACAGTTTGTAATATCCTAAACTTGGAAGCAACCTCGGTGTCCAACAGCAGATGATTGGAAACGTGGTGGTATGTGTGTATGCGATGGAATGCTACCTCGCTGTTAAGAATGATGAAGTCACTTTGGTCGCAGGTAAACAGCATAATGGCTCTGCAGAGAGACTCTCAGGCCTGAGGCTGCAGAATCCCAGGTTCAGTCCCCCACACCGTACGCCAGAGCTGAGCAGGGCTCTGGTAAAACAAACAGACAAACAAACAGAAAAGAATGATGAAGTCACCTTCTGAACCCCCTCTTGGATGGAGTGTGAAGGACTGTTAAGTAAGATAAGGCCCTTTTTTAAAAAGAGTTTCCCTGATTGGATACGAACCTCCTCCCAGGCTCTCCTTTTGATTGAAGTGAATTGGTTAGAGGTCATAATTACATCCTCAGAATCCTTTCACTTCGCCTTGTTACCCAGACAGGAGTGAGTGAGGTGGCGGTGCCCCTGGTGACGTCACGGTCCCATCGCCGAAGCTTTGTGGGCCATTAAGCCGGGCTGCAGCTGTCTGTCTCTCCCCCTTGTCTCCCTCTTCCCTCTCAGCTTCTCTCTGTCTCTACCCAATAAATAATAACTAAACGTTGAAAAGAAAAGGGATGAGATCACTCACTCCTTGACCCGGGCAAGACGCCTCGTGCCAGAATGCCCCCCCGGCTCTGCCTGTCCTGGTCCTGGAAGCCTCTGACTTTACTTTTCCTCAGGGAAAGCTCTCCTGATGGTATGAGTGATGGAAGCAGGGGCTGGCCGCATGGAGGTGAGTGGGGCTGGAATGCAGTCTCCGGTGCAGGTCCACCCCACCCCACCCCTGCAGGTCCCTTGATGTCGTCACTTCCTGAGTGAGCCTTCTAGAGCCTTCTAGAGGCTTCTGCTCACGTATCGGGGCCTTTCTTGCTTTTCCTCTTTAACTGGTCTAAGCTTCTATCTTTCATAAGGTGGTGCACCTGCTGTCCACATCAAGTAGAAATAGGCTGCTTTTCCCTCTTACAGCCCCTCCCTCTTCCTCGAGTTTATGCCATTTTAGAAGCGACTTCAAGTGTCAGACAGATGGACAGAGTCAACCCATATCCACCACCTTGGGAAACTGGCCGTCACTGCAGGATGGGGCGGGGCACAGAACTCTGGTGGGGGTGGAGTGGAATCCGACCCTGTTATCTTATCACCTTGTGAATCACTAATTAAAAAATGATTAAGTGGGGCGGTAGCACAGGTGGCGAAAAGCGCAAGACCGGCGTAAGGATCCCGGTTCGAGCCCCCGGCTCCTCACCTGCAGGGGAGTCACTTCACAGGCGGTGAAGCAGGTCTGCAGGTGTCTGTCTTTCTCTCCCCCTCTCTGTCTTACCCTCCTCTCCATTTCTCTCTGTCCTAGCCAACAACAACAATAATAACTACAACAATAAAACAAGAGCAACAAAAGGGAATAAACATATATTTTTTTTAATGATTAAGTGTTGGGGAGTCAGGTGGTAGTGTAGCAGGTTAAGCGCACATGGCGCAAAGCTCAAGGACTGGCGTAAGGGGGTCACTTCACAGGCGGTGAAGCAGGTCTGCAGGTGTCTGTCTTTCTCTCCCCTTCTCTGTCTTCCCCTCCTCTCTCCATTTCTCTCTCTCCTATCCAACAGTGACGATATCAATAAAACAACAATGGTGACTACAACAATAAAACAATGGCAACAAAAGAGAATACATAAATATTAAAGGAACCTTGTGTCTATGAGCCCTTTAAAAATGATTAAGTGTCTTTGGAGGGCACAGCAGTGACGCTCTAAACTCCCGTATGCCAAGTCAGTCCCAACCAAAGGCATTCTCTGGCACTGCACGTGCTGGTGTGATGCTCTGATTCATGTTCTCCCTCCCTCTCTCTCTCTTCCTCTCTCCCTCCCTCTCCCTCTCTCTGCCTCACATGCACAAGAGAAGTGCAGTGTCTTTACATGCACAGAAAGCTTTGATCGTCCTTGTGGGCGGGGAGGAAGCGTGGCTGAGTGCAGGATTCTTCAGAGGGTCCTTTGGTCCCGCCGGCCTCTTCGTCATAGCAGACACAGCCACTGCTCTGAGCTGCTGGTGCTTACTGAGCGCCGAGGTCTGGGGTCAGACTTCCCGTGTCACCTTGTTTTACAGAAATCTGCCCTTGGTTTGCACATGAGGTCAGGACTGCTGTTTCCCCTTGTTTTCTGGAGGCAGGAATGGAGACTTGGACAAGTCTCGGTCCTGTGCCCACTCTCCTGGAGCTGGCACGCCGCCTCCTCCCAACAGTCTCAGAACTGACTTTCGCACCTGCTTCAGGGAGGGAGGGCCGAGCATCGCCGACGTGGCTGGTGAGTCCTTGAGGATCCGACCTCTGCTGGCCTCCCAGACGCCAGCCGTTTCCCCGGGGCGTCTGCGCTGCAGCTGTTTTGGCTCTCGGACACAGCTGCCTCCTTCAGACGCGCTGCTTCCGCCCACCTCCCCGGCTCTTCTGGTGCAGCCTCGGATCTTAACTCCAGTGTCAGCTCAGCCGGGAGCCTCCTCTGCCCCGAGCTCGGGCGGCGCGTGTGTCTGGCCGCCAGTGGAATGCTTTCCTGGCCGCTGCCGTCTCCCTTAACTCTCCCGCCTATTGTCTGCGTCTTCTGCTCCTCTGTCTCTCCCTGCCCGGTCGTGGGGCCGTTTCTGGAGGAGCCTGGGCAGGCTTCCGTCAGGGTATCCGCAGCAGCAGCTGCGTGCTTGGCGTGTGCTTGGCCCCCAGCTAGAGCGCAGAGCGGGGCTGTGGAGGCCTGAGCTCGCCTTGCAGGAGCTGCGCAGGGCCCCAGTCACCTGAGCTGTGTCACGGCAGAGGGGGATGGCTGATCTCATCAGGCAGAAGTGGTTGAAACCATCCACCGGTGAGACTCTTATCTATGCGATAGTCGTATCGTCCGTGCATGAACAGCCAGGGAAAGATACGGAAGAGAAGACCGCCGTTCCCTGCTTCTCGTCACTGATGCTGCTATGACCCCGACCCCCACCCCCAGCCAAGTTGAGCATCATGGCTTGTCCTCTAAAAACCCTCCACAGCGGGGGTCGGGCGGTAGCGCAGCGGGTTAAGCACACATGGTGCAAAGCGCAAGGGCCGGCGTGAGGATCCCGGCACCGGTACGGGCCCCCGGCTCCCCGCCTGCAGGGGAGTCGCTTCACAGGCGGTGAAGCAGGTCTGCAGGTGTCTGTCTTTCTCTCCCCCTCTCTGTCTTCCCCTCCTCTCTCTATTTCTCTCTGTCCTATCCAACAACAACATCAATAACAATAATAATATCTACCACAATAAAAAAACAAGGACAACACCAATAAATAAATAAATAAATAAATAAATATATTTTTTTTTAAAAACCTCCTGAGCTGCGTGGTGAGATCAGATAGAATGTGTGTGCCGGTGGCATTCTGCACTCCTCCCCTTGGAACTTCAAGCATACCGTGTAAACGTCTGTTTTTTTTTTATTGTCTTGCCCTTAGCTGGGAAAGTAGAAACTCCATTTGACTTGTAAAACCACCTGCTTTCTAGCCTGACACATTACACACACAGCCTCGCCCACCGGTTGACTTTTTACTGAGACAGAGTGAGGGAGGGGAGGAGATAGGAGCCGTCATCACTCTGCCCGCAGCCCAGGGTTCCGCTCAGGGCCTCCCTCCCCGGTGAGACTCCAGCCCTTCACGCGCTGCTCCTCCTCCAAGCCTCCAAGCCTCCAAACCTCCAAGCCGCTCCAGTATTCTTTTAAGTTGGGGAAATTAATGTTTCTAGACAACTTGGGCAGTAGGATAGTTAGTATTTCAAAAAATGCCATCAATGGGTATGCTTTTGTTTCTTCCTAAAGTCTTATTAGGTTTTTATGTGTTCTGCTGATGAATTCATTGGCTGTCTGTGAGGCCTGAAAGAAACCCTGTATTTCTGGGACAGGAGGTTTGTTTTCCAAGAGCTAAGCGGAGGTTGTCCTAAGGCCTGTGTTGCTTCTCTGAGATTTTATACTTGATCACACAAACTCTGCCCCGAACATCTAGAGAAATTATACTGCTGAAATGGAAAGCTCTCTTATTTCCTCAGCTTTCTGCACTTTGTTTTCTTCCAAGTACTTTGTGAGAGTCTTGGCCTGGAGGCAGAATTGAATGGTAGGTATGAATTTCAAGGTTACAGCTAAGCTTGCTTGTCAACAGAAAATCGTCACCAGGCCAACCACAGTGTTAATCTTGTTTCATGCAGCTTTGCCCCTGGCTAGAAGTTTTTATTCGTAATTTAGAGGAGTAGTTTAAACTTGCAGACATCTTTGAAAACTGAAAAGACACAAAAGAAGAATCTTTCTATAGAAAGCCTGTTGGATTTTAGAAAAGTGCTTCCTAATGCTTACCAGTTTTTGTTTACTGGTTTAAATTTTTTCCTAGAACATTTCAGAATTGAGTGTAACTGGGAATTTATACCATCTGAGATATCTTGTAGTTAGCCTTTAAGTGAAACTGTGAAATATACCATAAGAATTGAATAGATATACACCTAGAGGCAGCCATTGGTGATCCTGGGGAAAGGGCTGATGGAATCTCCCCCAGGGGGACACTTGGCAGTGTCTCAAGTGTGCTGTCCATCGTGCCTTTAGTGAGGGGAGACGGTGCTGCCAAGTGCCCTCCAGTGCACAGAAACGGCGTCTGCTGCCTTCCGTAAAGCCTGCTCACAGAAGTCAGTGCAGATGACAGCTCTGGAAGCCTTTATTCATTTGTTTACTTATAAAATGGAAATATCGACAAGACCACAGGATAAGAGATACAATTTCACACAAATCCCACCACCAGAACTCCGTATCCCATCCCCTCCCCTGACAGCTTCCCTATTCTTTATCCCTCTGGGAGTATGGACCCAGGGTCATTGTGGGATGCAGAAGGTGGGAGGTCTGGCTTCTGTCATTGCTTCCCCGCTGAACATGGGTGTTGGCAAGTTGATCCATACTCCCAGCCTGCCTCTCTCTTTCCCTAGTGAGGCAGGACTTCAGGACACATGGTGGGGTCGTCTGCCCAGGGAAGTCTGGTTGGCATCATGGTAGCATCTGGAACCTGGTGGCTGAAAAAGGGTTAAGATAGAAAGCAGGACAACAAGCCCCCGGCTCCCCACCTGCAGGGGAGTCATTTCACAGGCGGTGAAGCAGGTCTGCAGGTGTCTATCTTTCTCTCCTCTCTGTCTTCCCCTCCTCTCTCCATTTCTCTCTGTCCTATCCAATAACAATGACATCAATAATAACTACAACAGTAAAACAACAAGGGAAACAAAAGGGAATAAATAAATATAAAACAAATTTTAAAAAGGCAGAACAAATTGTTGACTAATCAGGAACCTAAAGGCAGGAATAATGCAGATGAGATTTGGGGTCTCCATTTTGGAAAAAGTTAGCACGTCTATTTTAGGTCTATTCCAAGCAGCCCATGACTTGACTAGTTTTTGCCTGAGCCTGACAGCTAACATGCAGGTGGACCCAAGGTATTGTCTGGGGAGATGGTGGCATAGTTGGAAAAAGGGCTAGAAAGTTGGATCAGGGAAGAGAGTAGCTCCCAAATATGGGGAAAGTATATAAATATTGTTGACTGTAAACCCCACCAGTCTGATCTGGGGCCCATAGTCAGCACAGGAGCCTGTGTGGCCTCTGCATCCCTGTAGGTCTGAGCTCACAGTCTGTGGTCACAGCTAGGAGCATTCCAGGCTGCACTCATTGCAGGACCCATCTTCCTCGAGTAGTAGCCGAATCTTCATATGAACTGAAAGTTGAGAGAGCGAGAGGGCAAGAGATGGTGTAGATGTGGATCGTACTGACGTGCGTTCAGATCACTCGCTTTCTGATTCTCAGATGCTTTATAGCTACTGACGGCATTGTGTTACAGTTTGTTTCCGTAACTCGGAGCCATTCCCGGAAATCTTGAGACTCTACTTACATTCTACTTTAGGCCTGTTTCTTATGAAAAAGCTGAGTGATGTGTTTATAATAACTAACACTTGGTTATAGGTAAGAAAATAAAATGGGCTTACTAGGTTGCAGACACTACCATGTCGCCATCCTGACTCCCCTGGGCAGACGCCCTCACCCATGTGTCCTGGAGCCTCCCCTCCCCAGAGCCCTGCCCCACTAGGGACAGACAGACACAGGCTGGGGGTGTGGATCCACCTGCCAACACCCATGTCCAGTGGAGAAGCAATGACAGAAGCCAGAACTCCCACCTTCTGCTCCCCATAAAGACCTTTGGTCCAGACTCCCAGAAGGTAAATGTTAGGGGATGGTGACCGGAGGGCTCTGAACTCCAATTCCACCAGGACCGAAACATTTGCTCCAGGGAGTCTTTGTTTCTTCTCATCACTGAAAGGGAAGAGAAGCTGGAAAATACCTGAAGAAGGCAAGGCCCTGTCCCCTCCTCTGAGAGTGAAAAGGAGTCGGGAAGGACACTCAGACACTAATTGGTGTGGGGTGACTTGGACTAGAAGTGGTAACAGTGGGCAGATAGGTTGAGAACTGTAGTCAGACCGCACCGTGATCTTGGAAGAGCTATTGCTTCTTCCACTACAGGGGGCTGGGGACACAGAGCTCTGGTGGGAACCGTGTGAAATTACATCCCTGTTACCTTGTCATTTTGTAAATCACTAATAGGATTTTTTAAAAAGAGAGAAACTTGGTATGGAGACTATAAGCCAATAACATGTATGACTAACGCCAAGATGCAAGTGCATATGGAAACAGAACAGACAGCTGTATTGGCTGTTTACTGGCGCAGCATGGTGTAGTTATGTGGCTTCAGATCAGCCTGCAGTTTCAAATGATTTTGACAAGCATTTTGAAGCTCAGGTGTTTCTATTTATTGTGTTGCGTTTTTCTTTTCTTTCCTTTGCATGAGGGAGGGGGAGGCCAGAACACCACTGGACTCTGGCCTACAGTGAGTGGGTCTGCGGACCGAGCCCGCAAGCCTCGGGCTTTTTGCATGCAAGTCTGGTGCTTTCCGTCTGCATCGTCTGGCCCTAAGCTCAGCTGCTTCTCTGTGTGACTGACTGCTGATTCAGAGACTCAAATCTAAAAAGAGTTTTGTACTCAGAGTCTGTATCATTTAAGGTGTATCTGGCTGCGAGTCGGACAGTAGCGCAGCGGGTTAAGAGCAGGTGGCGCAAGGATCCCGGTTCGAGCCCCCAGCTCCCCACCTGCAGGGGGGTCACTTCATAGGTGGTGAAGCAGGTCTGCAGGTGTCTGTCTTTCTCTCCCCTTCTCTGTCTCCCCCATCTCTCTCCATTTCTCTCTGTCCTATCTAACAACGACGACATCAATAACCACAACAACAATAAAAAAACAAGGGCAACAAAAGGGAAAATAAATAAATAAAAATTAAAAAATGCATTTGGCTGTATGGAGCTAGGCAGTGCACACCTTTAGTACAACGCACGAGGACCCAGGTTCAAGCCCCTGGCTCCCCACCTGCTGCGGGGACACTTCACAAGTGGTGAGCAGATCTGCGGGTGTCTCTCCCCTCCTCTCTCATTTTCTCTCTAGCCTATCAAATAAAATGGGAAGAGTGCAGCAGGTTAAGCGCACATGGCGCCAAGCACAAAGACCAGCATAAGGATCCCATTTCGAGCCCCCGGCTCCCCACCTGCCGAGGGTTCACTTCACAGGCAGTGAAGCAGGTCTGCAGGTGTCTTATCTTTCTCTCCCCTTCTCTGTCTTCCCCTCCTCTCTCCATTTCTCTCTGTCCTATTCAACAACAAGGGTAACAAAAATGGCCTCCAGGAGTAGTGGATTTGTGGTGCAGGCACTGAGCCCCAAAGATAACCCTGGAGGCAAAAAAAAATAAATAAAATAAAATGGGGAGAAAAACAGGAAATTGGCCTCCCGGAGTGGTAGATATGTAGTACCATACCAAACTGTAGTGGTAACCCTGGTGGTTAAAAAAAAAAAAAAAGGATCCATATATTTGGCTGTAAACAAAAATGGGGCAGGGAAATGTTAGCGTCAAATGGGCTGGCCATACATCTCTCTCTCGAGCGAAAGGATTCCAGCGGCAGACAGCCCAGGCCAAATACAGCTGCCGCAGAAACATCCACTCCAAGCTTTGCCCTGCCTGAGGTCCTGCCAGATGTGGTGTGATGGGAGCCTGCCTCACCTCAAACGGGTGCTTGAGCTCCTGCTCACTGACAGACTCTGACCCGGCCGTGGGGCCGCCAACACAGACGCAGGCCTCTGACGCGATGACACGGGTGACACGACCCTCGCTCGAGCTTCTAAGTTGCGTGGCAAAGGCAAGCTCCTGCTGCCCTGAGGCAGATGCCCCTCCGTCCAGAGCAGAGTGCAGTCCCCCGAGCACATACGGTCTCAAGGGAGTCTGCAGAAATAGCTTGTCGGGTGGCGGAGGCGAGGAGGGAAGGCAGAACAGAAGGGCGGCTGGCAGACTCGGAAGCAGTGCTCAGTGGAGACAGCCAGCAGAAAGCACTGGCCTCACCACAGTTCTCCATCATAATCAGAGAGGACAGTGCGCGGTGATCAGTGCCTGACTAGAGCTTCCTGCCCCACACCCCTCAGAAACACCTTACTGGGGCCGGGCGGCGGGCACCGGGTTAAGCGCACATAGTGCAAAGCGCAGGGACATCCCGGTTCAAGCCTCTGGCTCCCCACCTGCCGGGGGGTGACTCCACAAGCGGTGAAGCAGGACTGCAGGTATCTGTCTTTCTCTGTCTGACTTCCCGCGGCACCCCGTCTGTTTCTCTCTGTCCTATTCAACAACAAAAAATGCGAAGAGATGGCCGCCAGGAGCAGTGGATTCATAGTGCAGGCACCAAGCCCCAGCAACAACCCCGGAGACAAAAAGAAAAAAAGAAAAAGAAAAAAGGAAGAAAGAAAGAAAGGAATATCTTATTCATTCACTTATTGATGAGAGAGAACCAGAACCTGCCTCTGGCACGTGCGCTTCTGGGATCAAACTGGAGACGCCAAGCTCGAAAGCCGACCACCTCACCCACTGTGCCGCCCTGCCTTCTGGGGAACCCCCTTCTATTTTACTTTATTTGCTTTTGAATATTGCTGTGGTGGTATTTCCCCCTCTCTTTTCCAACAGCAAAGCTCATTGTTTTCTACCTTTCTTTTTCCAGGACCTTCCGTGACGTTTCTGAAGACATGAAGTCTTCGACCGATTGATGTGATTCTCGCAGTGACCTCAGTCCCGCTGTGGCCTTCTGTCCCTTGAGCCCGTGAGAGAAACAGAAGCTTCCTGGCCTTCCAGACAGACCGCCTAGATAGGAGAGGACTTGCTCTGGGCTGTTTTGCATTTTTAAGCTCGGAAGTGTGGCTTTGCTCACTTAACTGTTGCTGCTGAAACGGCTTGAGGCCTTTCCGTCTGTACACTGGTACATGGCCTGAAACTTTCCCACTTGGGTTATCTGCAGTGTTAGAACATTCAGCCTGTTGAGAACTCTGAACTACCTTCTGTTAAAAGTACAGACTGATTCTTCTCTTGCTTTAAGAAGTTTTTTTCCCTTAACCTTTTCAGTGTCAGTCACTTCCCAGTGAAGAGGGCTTCTGTGTTTCTGCTGCAAGGGATGGTCCTCTCTGTAATGAAGACGAGCTCTTAGGTGAGGACTGTGTGGCAGGTCTGAAGTCAAGGTAGCTACGTGTGTCCACTAAGGGGCCATAGGAGGCTCCAGCCCTCCCCCCCCCCTTCTCCCTCCACCTCCCATCTTGCTGTTGCCAAACCACTCACCACATCAAAGCAGATGCTAAGCTGCTATTACTGCTGACGGTATGATAGAATTCGTCTCCTGAAAAGCCTTTTTTCTTTTTTTTAATTTTTATGTATTTATTACTGGATAGAGGCAGAGAAGTTGAGAGGGGAGGGAGGGATAGAGAGAGAGAGAGAGAGAGAGACACCTGCAGCCCTGCTTCACCACTCACAAAGCTTTCCCCCTGCAGGACCAGAGACTTGAACCCAGGTTCTAGTGCACTGTAATGTGGATACTCAACCAGATGTGCCACCGCCTGACCCTAATAACCTTTTTTTTCTTTCCAGAGATTTTAAGTGGGGAATCTCAGGTGTGGCGGTTCTCTGATTTACTCAGTGGATTCCTATTGCAATACTTGGACATCTGCCAAACGCTTACTTATCAATAGTAAATTTCGTATCTATATAGTATCTCCCTCGTCCCTAGTGCAGTGCCTTGCTGATAAGATTCTTTAGGTGAATGTTTGCTGAGTAAATTGTGGCTTGAAAGATATCTCTGATAACATAGTCCCCATCATAGTCCTTTATGCATTTTAAAGTCTTTTTTCCCTCCTTATTTAGACGCTGAGCTTATTTTGCACTCTCTAAGTTTATTAAAGAATTGAGAGAAAATCAGGTGAACTCGAGAGTTGAGATGATATGTCAGTGCAGGTGGCTGAGGAGGAGAGCATCGCACGAGCTTTACTCCCGCCAGCCCGTAGCTGTCATTTCTGCAGGCGTGCAGTGGCCCCGCTCTCTCTGTGTCTAGCTGATGTGAAGAGACTCATTGCAGAACCACTTGGGCCTTGTCCTTGACTGTGAATCGCCCGCCTGGCTGGGGACGCCTCTCTCCACGGGGGGGGGGGGGGGGGGGGTACTTAGAGGGGTCCTGGCTGACCCTTGCAGCCTTGCAATTCCTACTTATTCACATAGTCATCTCTCACTTAATACAAAGTCTTGCCGAGCAGATCACTTCCCATCGACTTCTGCGTCCCTGTGGGACACGGGCTCCGTACAGGTGGAGAAGCTTCAGGTTCAGAAAGTCGGCCGGCTGAGAGTCCTAAAGCCGCCGCATCTGCCTTCGGAGCTCCCTGGGCCCGCAGTCTGCACACGCTCTCCTCCTCTGTCACTCCTCCTGACTTGACGTCCCGTGCGGTTTCCGTCGTGCTGTGGCATAGACCGGGTGGTGTCATCTATTTGTTATGAGTGGCGTAGAGCGGGTGGTGTCATCCGTGCGTCAGGAGTGAGTCAGGGACTCAAGTACAGGCCTTAGTCTTGTGCTCTCCCTACCGTCTACACCAGCTGTCGGGCTCTTCCTTGCCTCAGCGAGACTGTGGGTGAGAAAGGAGCAAAGATTTCCTTCTTAGAACAGCTGGAAAGTAAGTGGTTTTCAAAAAACACTTTCTCACTTAGCATAGTTCATGATGATCAGCTTAAATGTATTCTGGCATTGCTGAAAGAAGCCAGCTAGAAAAGAAGGTGCCGGGAGGTGGTGGACTAGACGTGTGGATCCGTTGTGTTACGGTGAGTCTTCCAACAATCAGAATCTGATCCACAGTCAAGAGGCTGCATTCAGCCACTAAGCGACTTATTAGTTCTCTTTAGTCAGCTAGCTGCGTGGTCGTTCAGTAAATGTTGAAGGTTTGCCAAGCACTGGGCTCCATGCCAGACACTGGAAGGCGTTCTAAACTAATAAATGACTATCACTGGTCATAATGATGACTATAACTACCAGGTTCTTACTTCTGAGACCGAAGAGGACAGTTTAGTTATTTAAAAAAGCATTAGGAAGACACTACCCTCAGATGTTAGGAACAGGGGTGCCCCTCGAGTTCCACACAGCCCTGGTCAAGATGCTTGAAATGTCCCCGTAGTCTAGCGAGTGCATAAAGCTCTTAGTAGGCCGGCCAGCTTTGGGGGTTGTCAAAACACCCTCAGAAACAGAAGCACGCCCCCTCGAGTAGGAAGGAGCTGTGTGCGATGTTCGCTTGCAGTAGACCAAGTGAGCAGTAGGAGTCCAAGTCAAAGATTCTCACGGTCTGGCCCCCGCCTTTCTCCAGGGAAAGAAAAGGCACTGAAGAAGTCTGAAGTAGCATTCAGAAGACCAAGCACACAAACCCGGTGGCAACGCCTTTCCCTTGATAGCTCAGCCGAAGACGAGTTTAAGTCGACATTCACTAGTCAGTGTAAGCCAAATGGTGGGAAATCGAGGCAGCAGATAAAAAGGCTCTCTACAGAGCTGTGCTCTCTCTTCTGTCCCGCCCTCTCGTTTCTGTCTGGGGCAGTACCAGACATGGGCATGTGGGCACAAATACCAGGTCACAGAAGTCTTGCTTCACTTCCAAAAATGCCTGCCGTCCTGTGCTGTTTCTAGAAGTGATCTCTGAAAAGTTCTTCACACTTTTTCTTCCACTAGAGAGCTGGCAGTCTTCCTTTCACTTCTGAGGCAGGTGTACATTGACTCCTGACCGTGGAAGGAGGCCCACAAAGTACCACGGAAACACTACGCTAAAGAAAGGAGGAAGGAACCAATTTGCTGGTCTTCGGAAACAGCAGCTGTTTCCGCCGCTGCGGGGTTTATAGATGAGGCCCTTGACTCCCCCGGTCTCCACATGACCCATCAGGACTTCGTAATATCTCTAGCACTCACCTTAATTGTATTTTGTTCTTCGGGATATGTCACTATTGGGCAAGAAGGATTCAGAACTGAGAGCGAGAGCAGAGCCAGTCAAATTTACTTTAGATGAGCTACCAGAGCTGTTTCCCAAGACCTTCGACAAGAGTATAGTTAGGTGATCCTGTCATTGTCTAGAGAAGGGAACACCCACAAATAAAAGTCGTTTTTTCAACTCGGAGTCAGTTTGTAACAAGACTCAGAATAGTAGGCAGTGCCCTTTTTCTCTCTGTTCATCGTTAACTCCTCTTTTCTCTCACAGCTGAGTGGTATTTGGGGGGGGGGGGGGGAGGATGTCTTCCTTATAGCAGTAATCCCAAGGAATGTTATTAGATGTTACCAGAGAAAAGTATGTGTGGGGGAGGGGACTCCACAGTCAATTAAAATTGAGGAATGTTGAGCTTGTTTTCTGTAGACCTTGGAAGAATTTCCAGTGTGCTACTCTAAGTTGTGATTTTATTTTATTTATTTTTCTTAACCAGAGCACTGTTCAGCTCTGACTTTTGGTGGTACAGGGAATTGAACCTGGGATTGTGGAGCCTCGGGTATGAGATTGTGTTGTGAATTTGTAAGAGGAAACAAAGACTGTGTCTTCCTCATTGCCCTTAAATGGCCCCTTGCATCCTGCTTCCTCAAATAAGTTTTCAGTTACTTTAGAAGACACACACACACACACACACACACACACACACACCCATGGAAGTTCTGGCTCTGTGGCTGTGGCTGTGGCTGTGGCTGCGGCTGCGATCAAACCAAGGTAGATCTCCAAGTTCAGGGAGAAGTCAGGAGACGCACTCGCTGCCGTTCAGAGCTATATGCCGATACGCCGGATGTAGAGATTCCGTCCCGCCTGTGGCGTGCAGAGGTCGGCATTTGTGCTTGGTTTTCAGATGCTGTGCAGAAGGCGCGACACGTCTACACCACGTGCTCACGATGCCTGCTGTGGCACTTTGTAGTTTGCGGGCTCTGGTCACAACGGCCCTGTGACTCAGGCACGTGTTAAGCACTAGTGGCTGGAGCACTGCAAACTCAGGTTTTGATGTGCCGTTGAAGTTCTGTGTCAGAGGATGATGAAGCCAGAATTCAGCTCTGGCTACAGGTCCACACCTTCTTCCTTTCTTTCTTTCTTTCTTTCTTTCTTTCTTTTATTTTTTGTGTGACTTTTTATTTTACAGTGAATGGTGTGGTACATGGTTTAAAGTAACAACATTCTTAGTTTACTGTCAAACATTCTTTTTTTTTTTTTTTTTTTTTACTGCAATGACCCAGGAAATGACAGCTCTTGATAATGACTGTCCCAGAGAAAGCCGGACCTGCACTTTGCAGTGCTGCGTCTTTAGGCAACCAAAGTGGAATTCAGATACCGTTTGATTTTAAAACCATGCCTGGGTGTGCAACTGTAACTGCTTCTGTAACTTTCTGAAAATGTCTCCTCATCCCTGTGTTCTTCGGTATGATGGTTTGATCACTGTCCCGCCCTCTCGTTTCTGGGGCAGTACCAGACATGGGCATGTGGGCACAAATACCAGGTCACTTGCTTCACTTCCAAAAATGCCTGCCGTCCTGTGCTGTTTCTAGAAGTGACTCTGAAAAGTTCTTAACACTTTTTCTTCCACTAGAGAGCTGGCAGTCTTCCTTTCACTTCTGAGGCAGGTGTACATTGACTCCTGACCGTGGAAGGAGGCCCACAAAGTACCACGGAAACACTACACTAAAAAAAAAAAAAAAAGGAAGAAGGAACCAACTTGCTAGTTTATCCAGTACAGTAATAATGCAGTCCTTTATTCCCACAAATGCTGTTTCTTAGCTTTAACTTGCTTCAATAACCTCCTGATGTAACTCCCTTGTAAATGTAAAAGTTTTATATTTTGAAATAAAGCGAATGGTGTTGAATGCATCTGCTGTTCTGTCTTTATGAAAGTCAGACTTTGGGAGTCAGGCTGTAGCGCAGCGGGTTAAGTGCAGGTGGCGCAAAGCACAAGGACCGGCATAAGGAACCCGGTTCGAACCCCGGCTCCCCACGTGCAGGGGAGTCGCTTCACAGGCGGTGAAGCAGGTCTGCAGGTGTCTGTCTCTCTCTCCTCCTCTCTGTCTTCCCCTCCCTCTCTCCATTTCTCTCTGTCCTATCCAACAACGACGACAACAACAATAATAACTACAACAATAAAACAACAAGGGCAACAAAAGGGAATAAATAAATAAAATATTTAAAAAAAAAAAAAAAAAGAAAGTCAGACTTTATGAAACCCCACGTCCCCCAGACACTGCATCCATCCTTCAACGTTTCCTCTTCCATCGGGGGAACAGACCCTGCAGGGAAGTCCCTAAAGGTCCCTGTCCGCAGGGGACCTGGGGTTTTGTAGAGCGAAGCCCCTTCCTGCAGAGGGTCCTGCGTCTCTGCCGGCCCTTGCAGAGCCTGGGGTGCGGGGGGGGGGGGGGGGGGGGCCTCCCCTCCCCTCCCCTCCCCTCCGGGCCTGAGGCTGCTCTAAGGCGGGGGGTGGGGGGCGGGGCTCGGCGCGGAGGCCCTGGGGGCGGGGTCAGCGCGGAGGGGCGGGGCCTGGCGGCGCGGGTCTGGTCTGCGGGCGCGGAGGCCCTGGGGGCGGGGTCAGCGCGGAGGGGCGGGGCCTGGCGGCGCGGGTCTGGTCTGCGGGCGCGGAGGCTCCGAGTGCCCGCTGCTCCCCGCTGCTCCCCGCTGCTCCCCGCTGCTCCCCGGCCATGGCCGCCTCTCCGGGCCCCGCGGACTTGGCGGTGGAGCCGGGACTGGAGATCAGGACCCGCTCGGTGGAGCAGACGCTGCTGCCGCTGGTGTCGCAGGTACCGTGGCGCCGCCTCCTCTTGGTCCGGGCCGGGTCCCCCGCGGCGTGGGTGTCAGGCTCCCGGGGGGCCCCGGGGGGCTGGGGGCGGGCCCGGGCCGTGGCGGGGAGACTGGACCCCCTGCGCCCCCCCCCAGCCCCCGCGGCAGGTGCCCGAGACCCGCCGGGGCAGCCCCCACCCTCACCCCCACCCCCACCCCAGGGTGGCCCAGGCCGCGGGACCCCGCCGCCGCCGCCGGACTGCTGGCCCTGGGCCCGGCCTCCAGCGCGTCCCGGCCTTGGGGCCTTGGTCCCTCCGGCCCTGGGTCCCAGCCCTGAGCCCCTGCGCCCCATCGCCGCTGCCCGCTGCCCGCTGCCCGCGGCCTGGTCCCGCCGGCCTGCGCCCAGAAAGTCGGGCGCTGCTGGTTGAGCCGCCCGGCCCCCGCCCAGGCCCCGAGCCCCCGCCTCCACCCAGGCCCGCGCGGTCACCGCCCAGTGTGGGGGCAGCTGCTGGAGGCGTGAGGCCAGTTGACCGACCAACCAGACCGACTAACCAGGCCAACGAGCGGCTGCAGGTAGCCCCGGGGGCCGCATTCCTCGCCCCGCTGGAGCGCTTTGGCGGCCAGCGGATGCCACTGCGACCTCTTGCTTCTCCTCCTCCTTTTTAAAATTTATTTATAAAACCATAAGAAAAGAGGGGTACAATTCCACACAGTTCCCAACACCAGAGTTCTGTGTCCCATTTCCTCCATTGGGAGCTCCCCTGTTCTTTATCCCTCTGGGAACAGGGACCAAAGATCTTTATGAGGAGCAGAAGGTGGGAGTTCTGGCTTCTGTCATTGCATCTCCGCTGGACGTGGGTGTTGGCAGGTGGATACACACCCCCAGGCTGTGTCTGTCTGTCCCTAGTGGGGCAGGGCTCTGGGGAGGGGAGGTTCCGGGACACATGGGTGAGGGCGTCTGCTCAGGGAAGTCAGGATAGTGTCATGGGAGCATCTGCAACTTGGTGGCTGAAAAAGCAGTAAGATGTGTAAAGAAGAGGGGGTCGGGCGGTAGCGCAGCGGGCTAAGCGCACATGGCACAAAGCGCAAGAACAGGCCTAAGGGTCCCGGTTGGAGCCCCCCGGCTCCCCACCTGCAGGGGAGTCACTTCACAGGCGGTGAAGCAGGTCTGCAGGTGTCTTTCTTTCCTCCTCTGTCTTCTCCTCCTCTCTCCATTTCTCTCTGTCCTATCCAACAGCAATGACATCATCAACAACAATAATAATAACCACAACAAGGCTACAGCAACAAAGAAAGAAAAAGAAAGAACACATTGTAACCTCTTAATGATTCACAGTAGCATCGCCAAGATGCCAGAGAAGGAATCTCCAGAGCTTATCTAACTCTAAATTAAAATACTCTTTCTGACAGCATCTTTGACACCTGCTGTCCAGTCCCCTGCTCCAACATGTCCAGGGATGGGGACTGTGACGCTTTCTCCACCCCAGCCCCACCACTGTCTAAGAACCGCAGTCACTCCTCTCTAGACTCCGGTTATGCTGATTCAGTGACCTGCCCCATTTTCTTCAGCTGTGCTTACTTCAGTGAAGGCAGATACTCAACACTCTCCTCTCCCTCCCCTTCCGGGCTTGCTAGAGACAAAAATCAGTGTGAAGAAGGTCCTAGGATCAGTTAGCAATGTCTGCACAGTGCTAAACAATACCAAAACAATTTCACCACAATCACAATAAAAAGTGAGAGCTGCTGGAGTGCTTTCAAGAGACTGAGAAACGAGAGAGTAGTTAAGTTCAAGTCGCGTGACTATGTCCAACAGTATGTTTGTGATTTTTTTTTTCTTTCTTTAACCAGAGCCCTGCTCCGCTTTGCCTTACAGTGGTGCCAGGGATTGAACCTGGGACTTTGAAGCCTCAGACATGAGCGTCTCTGCATAACCATTATGCTATCTGCCCATTCTCACTATGTGCCAAGACACGCTTGAAACTTTCACTATTTTTTTAGATTATTTTTAGCGGTTGGCACAGGGACAGGAGCATTGCACACAGGCAATTCCACTGTTCTGAGATAGCTTCCTCCACCCCCAGGAGGGAAAGCTTCCTCTGGTGCTGTTCATGGTGTTCCCTTGAGCTGCGGGCACTGGAACCCAGGTCCTGTGAGGGATGAGACGTGCAACATTGGTGATCTATCTCCTGGCCTAAACATGTCAACTCATTTAATTCTCCTAACCATACTGTGAGGTAGGTGTGTGTGTGTGTGTGTGTGTGTGTGTGTGTGTGTGTGTGTGTGTATTATGCTGTGGAAGAGGAAACAGTAGTAGTGATGTTACGTAGCTTTTAACTGAGAAGTATCCACCTGGATTTTGGATTCTGGCAACCTGGCCCAAGAGTCCGGCTTTCAGCGGAGACTATGCTGTGTTCTGTCTGTAAACAGTGACGAGGTCAGCTAAGTTAGATGCAGTGGATAAAGCATCGGACTCTCAGGCATGAGGTCCTGAGTTCAATCCCCAGCAGCACATGTACCAGGGTGATGTCTGATTCTTTCTCTCTCTCCTCCTACCTTTCTCATGAATAAATAAATAAAATCTTTTTTTAAAAAAAAAAACTTAAAAAGAGACCGGAAGAGAATGGGAGCTACCGCTAGTGGGTAGACTTGCTTTCCAAGCTGTCAAGACTTTGAGAGGAGAGGAGAAGAGAAGAGGGGAGGGGAGGGGAGGGGAGGGGAGGGGAGGGGAGGGGAGAGGAGAGGAGAGGAGGGGGAGGGGAGGAGAGGAAGAGGGGAAGGGAAGAGAAGGGAAGGGATAGGAAGGGAGGGGAGGGGAGGAGAGGAGAGGAGAGGAGAGGGGAGGACCATCTCCTTCCATGGTGTTTTATTCAACAAATAGGTAAAGATAATAAAACAATAAAATAAACTCATTTGGTGCAAGGACTCCGGGGTTTGCCAGCTTCAGCTCAGCGATTAAGGGCTGATCAGGCAAGAGGAATGGTTGTACTGGAAGTTAGATGCTCAGGGATAAGCTGAGTCAAGACTTTGAGACAGCCCAGTGGAAGAGCAGCTGCTGGGCTGGCGTGAGGGTGTTTCTTCCTGGGCACGTGCTCTCTGGGTTGGAGAAAACTCGACCGGAGCCAACCTGGGCTGCTGCCTACTCAGTGACGTGGGAGAGAGACCAGGAACTGGTGGCAGAGCAGGAACGCCATGCGATGCCTTTATTGATCAGAGACAACGCTTTTATATATTTTGTCCGGAAGTGGCATGTCGGAAAAGGAAATGGCTAGGAAAGGCGATGGAGAAAAGCAAAGAGTGGGAAGGTAGAAGGCTTCTGTAGCAACTGTTGCGAAAACTTTAACTGCTGGGATTAATTAACACCCTGCCGGCAGGGTGGGGGTCTCAGGCAAAACAATGATTATGTAAATTGACCATACTATCAGCAATGGAGGATGGAGGGGGTGGGGTGGGGGGACTGGTTTAAGGCCCGACATCCAGTGGGGAGCAGACAGCCAGTGAACAGAACAGAGAAGCAGGGAGCATTGGCGCTGCTGTCAGTGGGGAATGGGAGAACTCTCTTTAAAAATGGAATGGCTCCCAAGGGAGTGGATGGACTTGGCCGCCTACAGCCAGTAGCCAGAGGGGCACTGGGATCCTCTCTCTCTCTCCTTTGCTCACACACCCGCTTCACCACACAGCCCAGAAATTCCTGAGGCCCACATCACCAAAGCTCAACTGGAATGTTTTATTATTGTTATAAGTAAATAGGGAGCTAGAAGAAGCCAAAAAGAAACAGATGGACCCTCGTCTCCCATTATAGGAAAACTCACTCTGAGAGGTCGGTAGAGTGCACACGTTGTCAAGCACAAAGATCTGGGTTCAGGGCCCGGGTCCCCAGGTGCAGGGGGGGGGGGGTTTCACAAGCAGTAAAGTGGTGCTGCAGGTGTGTTTCTATCTCCCTCTTCTCTCCCAGTTGATGTCTTTATCAAAAAAGAAAAGAAAGGGGGAAATGATTCCTGAGAGGATGGGTTTGTCATGCAGGCACCAAGTCCCAGCGATGACCCTGGTGGCAACAAAAGAGAATTAATATATATATATATATATATATATATATATATATATTCCCAGGTGGATTAACGCTATTAACTGGCAAGTGAAAACTCACAAGGCCTGGGAGATAGCTCATCTCGCAGAGGTCCTGGGTTTGAGCCCTGGCACCAGGGAAGTTCCATGGCTGGTGTAGTTATGCGGTGGTGTCTTCTTTTCTGTCTGTCTGTCTGTCTCTCTCTCTCCCCACCACCTCTTGCTCATTTTCTCAAAGAATAAAAGATGAAGCCAGGGAGGCTTCTTACCTGGACTGTGTATGTGTGAGGCCTGGGTTCATTCCCCGGCTCTATATGAAGTAGAAAACTCGTGATATTTTTTAAAAAGAAAAAGATTGTAGGCAGGGACTCATAGGCCCCAAGTACTGCAGGTACCAACTAGGAGCAAAGATGAGTGAATCCACCACTTTGAATATGCTCAGGCTGACTAAGTAGCTCGCTCTCGGCTTGTCTGCGGTGTGCGTAAGCCGCCTCCTGTCCTGTCCCTGCCACTCTGAAGGGAGCTTCAGTGATAGACGCCTTCCCCTCTGTCTTGTTCTCTTCTATCTGAGAAAGTCAGCCAGGAATAATGACGTCCCAGAGATGAACAAAGCAAAAGAGAGAGAGAAATGACCCACATTCCCACCACACCCCCATTCCACTGGAGGAAGCTTTATTCTTGCGGTGTCTTCCCTGTCTCCCTCTCTCCCTGTCTCTCTGTCTCTCTGTCTCTCAGCCTTTCCCTCTCAGTCTGGTGGTGGTGGTGGGGGCAGGTGTGACCCCATCGCAGTGAAACCCTTTTGACCACAAGAAAAAGGGGGAAAAAAGAGGGGTCAGGGGAGTCGGGTGGTAGCGCAGTGGGTTAAGTGCACTTGGCACAAAGCACAAGGACCGACCTAAGGATCCCAGTCCGAGCCCCCGGCTCCCCACCTGCAGGGGAGTCGCTTCACAGGCGGTGAAGCAGGTCTGCAGGTGTCTGTCTTTCTCTCCCCCTCTCTGTCTTCCCCTCCTCTCTCCATTTCTCTCTGTCCTATCCAACAACAACGACATCAATAACAACAACAATAATAACTACAACAACAAAACAACAAGGGCAACAAAAGGGAAAAATAAATAAATATTAAAAAAAGAGAGAGAGGGGCCAGGCTGTGGTGCACCTTGTTAGGCACTCACACTACAGTGCACAAGGACCCAGGTTCTAGCCCTGGTCCCCACCTGCAAGGGGAAAGCTTCAGGAGTGGTGGAGCAAGGCTGCAGGTGTCTCTCTGTCTCTCTCCCTATCTCCTCCCTCTCAATTTCTCTCTGTCTCTAACCAATAATAAATAAATAAATTTTAAAAACATTTTTTATATTTATTTATTCCCTTTTGTTGCCCTTATTATTTTGTTGTAGTTATTGTTGTTGCTATTGATGTTGTCGTTGTTGGAGGAAGGGAAGACAGAAAGGGGGAGAGAAGGACAGACACCTCCAGACCTGCTTCACCGCCTGTGAATGGACTCCCCTGCAGGTGGGGAGCTGGGGGCTCAAACTGGGATCCTTACGCCCGTCCTCACGCTTTGCGCCACGTGTGCTTAATCCACTGCGCTACCGCCCGACTCCCAGATTTTTTTAAAAAAGGAAAGGAGAACAGACTTCTAAGGCCACAGGCCTCAGATTCAATTCCCATCACCACCATATACCAGACCTGAACACTTGAGTATTGCTCTAGTTTTTCGGTCATCTTTTCTCATGAAAATAAACCATAAAAAAGTTAAGAAACTGGGGGCTGGGTGGCAGTGCACTGGGTTAAGCGCACATAGTACAAAGTGCAAGGACCCACACAAGGATACAGGTTTGAGCCCTTGTCTCCCCAACTGCAGAGGGGTCGCACAAGTGGTGAAGCAGCTCTGCAGGTATCTGTCTTTCTCTCTCCCTCTCTATCTCCTCCTCCCCTCTCAGTTTCTCTTTGCCCTACCCCCCAAAAAATTTTGAAAAAAATAGCCACAGGAGCAGTGGATTTGTAGTGCAGGCACCGAACCCCAGTGATAACCCTGGGGGCAAATAAATAAGTAAACAAGTAAATATTGCTTATTAAAAATTTAAAAAAGATAAACCATAAAATAGGAGAATATGACTGCAACACAAATAACCAACCAGCAGCTGGTTGGCCATACCCAGAGTACATAAAGATCTTCGATGAGTCAAATTAGTCTCATAGCTTGCCATCTTGCAGAAGAAGAAGCAAATGCATTAAAGATGGTGAAAAGATCTTCAGTTTTGTTTAAGATGTTCAACTTTATGAGGGATCAGTGAAGTGAAGTGCAAATCCACGGTGAGAATAGCGCAGAGAAGGAACATAGTGGTGATGGGAATACTGATTAGACCTTTTGGAAAAATAGTTTGGAGCAATCTATTCAAGTTGGAAGTGAGTATTAACTTTGATCCAGCAATTCCACTTGTGAATCTATTCAAGTTGGAAGTGAGTATTAACTTTGATCCAGCAATTCCACTTGTGAATCTATTCAAATTGGAAGTGAGTATTAACTTTGATCCAGCAATTCCACTTGTGAATCTATTCAAGTTGGAAGTGAGTATTAACTTTGATCCAGCAATTCCACTTGTGAATGCGCACCCTAGAGAAACTCCAGCCAGAGAGGAAGAGACAAGGGTTGGGATTTTGATAGTCTTTTCGCTTCCAGTGACCCCAAACTGGGACCTACACAGATGTCTTCAGTAAGTAACTTGGGCTCTGCTGGTGAGATAAGCTGCTGTGCATTGGTGAACTGAAGACACACAGCTGTGGCGATAATCCACGTGGGTCTCAAAAACAGTGGCGAAATCAACTTAAGGTTCAAAAATAGAGCACGACTGAATCTCACGATAGAACATCCGCAGTGATCGTAATCAGGGAGTGGTGAGCGCACCTAAAGCAGGACGGCACTTTCTGGGGGAGGTGGAGGCAGAGGCCCTGGAACTGCTCATCTGGGAGGGTGTGCATGTCTTCAGTTCTTGACACTGTGAGTCTGGTTCCTGTGTGTCAACAGCAGGTGACGTGTAACATAGTCTCACTTGTGACAGATTTTGCAACTCGTTTACTTTTCCAAGCCCTGGGCTAAGTCCTGCAGAACAGCTCCTCCGTTTTATTCTTTTGTTTGTTTGTTTTATTGATTTATTATTGGATAGAAACAGAGAAATTCAAAGAGAAGGGGGGAGATAGAGAGGGAGAGCTAAAGAGAGATGCCTGCAGCCCTGCTACACCACTTGTGAAGCTTCCCCCCTGCAGGTGGGGCCAGGGGCTTGATCCTGGGTCCTTGCGCACTGTGATGTGTGCGCTTGACTAGCTGCGCCACTGCCCAGCCCTGACACTTTATTCTCCCTGCCAAAGCTCCCACTCCCAGTTTTCTGCTTTTTTTTTTTTTTTTTTGCCTCCAGGGTTATTGCTGTGGCTCGGTACGTCCTCTACAAATACACTGCTCCTGAAGGCTTTTTTTTTTTTCCTTTCATTGCTTATTGTTGTTGCTGTTATTATTATTGTTGCTGTCGTTGTTGGCTGGAACAGAGAGAAATCGAGAGAGGAAGGGAAGACGGGGAGAGAAAGATAGACACCTACAGACCTGCTTCACCACCTGTGAAGCGACTCCCCTGCAGGTGGTGAGGGGGGGCTCGAACCGGGATCCTTGCTCCGGTCCTTGAGCTTTGTGCCACGTGGGCTTAACCCGCTGCGCTACCATCCAACCCCCTAGTTTTCTGCTTTTATCCAAAGAAAGGGGAGGGGAGATCTGCCCCTTGTCTCCACCCAAGTGTGGAATGTTACCCCAAGCCCACTAATCTTTTCCTGTCTATGCTGACTGACTTTTTTCACTGCCTGTAGACTGTGCTTGTAAGGTAGCCCGCCTGCCTTCCTAACCAGCCATTTCTTGCCGCATTACCCTGAAGATTTTCAGGATTGTTCTCTCTCTGAATTGGAGATGAATAGAGTACATTTCAAACAAGCATTTTTTTTTATCAGTGTCTGAGAGATTAATAATGCCCTGAACATGAGGAAAGAACAAATTTAGAAATGTATGGGTCTAATAATAGCTAATAGTTATGTAGTTTTTATTATGTGCCAGACACTAGTCTAAGTCCTTTACTTATGCTTGTTAATTTACTTTTACAGTACTGTTATTATTATTCTATTTTTACATGTGAGAACACTGAGTCTCAGAAAGGTATAGGGCAGAGGTAGAATTTGAACCTTTCAGACTTCATGCTCTTAATTGCTAGAATACAGGCTAGTGGGCATTAGTATATCTTGATAGCTTTTTTTTTAAAGCACTTATCAAGGAAGCTCTAGTTTTTATTCTTTTTTTTGCCCGACAGAATTCTTCCATTTATCAGATCCTTTCCCTCGCCTCCTTCGGCATCTTCTCTGCCCACGTTTCTTATTTCAGACATTTCCTCAACTCCTGTTGGAGCATCTCCAGCTTGTAGCTCCCAGTATAAAGCGCCTCCAGTTTCTGTAGGCTAATGCCTAACACTTTAGTTGGCACGTTATAATTTACAAGTGCCTCTCACCAGCTGTCTTTCCCTTGATCCAGCAAGAGGCTGGGTAAGGAGTTTACTGGCCGTGACCTTGGACATGTTCTTCATCTCTTGAAACTTGAGGTGTCCCTCCCCCACCCCCGTCCCCAGTCTCTAAATAGTAACAGTTATCTACTTCATAGTGACGTATTCATTAAGTGAATATACATGCACAACGCATAGAATTAGTGCGTTTCTCTGCTGTCTGTTGTGCTTAATGTTAAACGTTAACCAGTCTTGTTTTTGCATAAAACGGAAATTAAATTTGATCTCAGTTTTGTAAAAGTTTTCTGCTTAAGTATGTATGTGTGTGTAAAACAACATTGAAAAGAATTATTCCAAAATATAAGAAAGTATGAACTTTAGTCAAGCCATTTGGACCACTTCCAACCACATCAAAAAGCTTAATTTTGTGAGTGTGTGTGTGTGTGTGTGTGTGTGTGTGTGTACATATAAATTAGTAGTAATCAATAAGGAATTTTGTAAGTTTACTTGGATCCTCTGAATGTCAGGTTAAAAACATTTATCTCGCACGTGGCACAGAAGTGTGAGGACGGGCGTAAGGATCCTAGTTCGAGCCCCCAGCTCCCCACCTGCGGGGGGGGGGGTCACTTCACAGGCGAGGCGGTGAAGCAGGTCTGCAGGTGTCTGTCTTTCTCTCCCCCTGTCTTCCTCTCTCTGTTTCTCTCTGTCCTAACCAACAATGATGATATCAATAAAACAACAATAATAACTACAACAATAAAACAAGAAGGGCAACAAAAGGGAATAAATATTTTTTTAAAAAAAGATACAAAAAAAATTCAACCCTAGCAGCTCTTGTTTGGCATGGTTACCTACTTACTTTCAAGTACTAGTTTATTGTGAAAGACGTGTTCTGCTGCCTTCCAAAGCAATTAGGAAGATTGGAACCCTCCACTGAAGGAAAGGGCGTGAGGTGGGCTGCCAGTGTTCAAATAAATACATCTGAGTTCAAATTCTAAACCAGGGGACTTCTTAACTGTGAGAGCCAGATGACTGGATGCCACTCAGTCTCCTTATCTTGAAATAACAGAGAGAGTAAGCAGGAGGTGGGTATCATAGCCCTCTGAGTGCTGCTGTGTTAACACCACTTTGTTTTTCACTCAGTGCTCTCCAGAAGGTGAGGCAGGCAGAGTACTGTGGGGAGCAGTAAAAAGTCCCAGTGCCTGCCTGCGTTTGAATCCCGACTGTCCTACTGACCCTGGTGCCCGTGGGTTCTAAGGGGAATTCTGGTGCCTGGTTAATTGGGGTTTTATGAGTCACTATAGGGTAGTATCATCAAGAATGGCCTTTGGATACGCTAGAAAGAGATACCGCAATAGGTATTGGAATGACGTACAATCCCACTGCAGCAGTGTCGTCCGAGGTCCTTCTGTCATGATACACGGCTTCTAAGGACCCCTGATGACAGGTGAGGACTTGCGGCATGCGAAGAGAACACTCCAGGCTGGTGGCCGTAGTGAGTGCAGATGCAGACGTCTTCAGAATAGCAGCAAGTCAGGTCTAGCGGCACACGGAAAGGACCATACACCATGACCAAGTGGGTCTTATCATCGGAGAGCAAAGATGGTGCGAGATACAAAAATCAGTACATGTAATATGCTACATCAATAGCGTGAGACATTAAAATCAGAATATTCATAGATGGAAAAGCATGACCAAACTCAATATTCTTTTTTAATTTTTTATTAGTGATTTAATAATAATTGACAAGACTGTGAGATAACAGGGGTACAATTCCACACAGTAAGATAACAGGGGTACAATTCCACACAGTTCCCACCACCAGAGTTCCATGTCTCATCCCCTCCCTTGGAAGCTTCCCTGTTCTTTATCCCTCTGGGAGTCTGGACCCAAATTCTTTATGGGGAGCAGAAGGTGGGAGTTCTGGCTTCTGTCATTGCTTCTCCGCTACTGGGTATGGGCGTTGGCAGGTGGATCGACCCTTCCAGCCTTCGACATTCTGTTGTAATACAAACTCTTAATAAAATGCGTTTAGAGGAACTGCATCTCAACATTCTAAAGACCTTGTGTGACAAGTTAGCATCATCCTCAGAGGTGAACACCTGAAAGCTTTTCAATGATGATCAAGAAAAAGACCAAGTAATACAATGTAAGCACTCCTGTGCAACACAGCCCTAGAAGCTGATGTGAAGGATGTGCATACCAGCCTGTGTGGAGGGAGGGTACAGCTGCTATCCAAGGAATCCTGCAATAGGCAGGACTTTCCATGACTCAGTCAGTGCACCGAAGGAACCAAGGAAGTCCACTTATTTCCTTCTTTATTTGCTGAGCTATGCTATCAGTCCATTCTTCTGGGGGCTGGGGCTCCGACATTGGCATCAGCTGTTCTTGGGGTGTCCCTGACGGCTGGTGAATATCATGTTTCAGGTCACTGTGCCCCAGTTTCTTCCCAGAAGGTTTGGAACACAGCCTCTTTGCAGAACTGCTCGGTCAGCTGAGACCTAGTGTCGGACTCGCATGCGTCCAGGAGTAATAGTGATGTGAAGCTGGCTTCCTTAGTGCCCGTTTTGTTGATTTTTCTGTTGGTCTCGATGCCTCCAAAAGTTCCTGATTGCCGGCATCTTCTTCTGTTTCACTCCCAGATAGAGGGTGCGAGACAGAGGGGGAGGAGAGATGCCACAGCTCTGCCCACTGCTGGTCAATCTTCAGCTTCATAGAGGGCTCCCCGGGGGTGGAGCCTGAAGCCCGGGTCTCTGTGCTCTCTATGAGGTGGACCTTTAACATTAACTTCGACCCACACTTAGAGAAGAGGCATAGGGCTTTACCCCTTGAAAGAAGAGTTATGGGAGGGGGTAGAGAGCATAATGGTTATACAAACAGACTCTCATGCCTGAAGCTCCAAAGTCCCAGGTTCAGTCCCCGCACCACCATAAGCCAGAGATGAGCAGTGCTCTGGTTAAAAAAAAAAAAAAGAAAGAAAGAAAGGTTATTAAAGATTTTACTGATGGACTGTGGAGATATCATAATGGCTCTGTAACAAGACTTTCATTCCTGGGGCACCACAGGTCCCAGGTTCAAACCCCAACACCATCATAAGTCAGAACTGAGCAGTGTCTAGTTGGAAAAAAAAATTAAATTGCTGGCATTTTATTTTATTTATTTGTTTGTTTATTTTAAAACCACTGCAGAGATTACACTTTCTGCTTGGCATCCCTGCTGTGACTTCCTTCCACAGAATAAGATACAGTCTTTTCATTTCACAGGTCTGCAATGCAAATTTTTTGAATACTGAGGCTCTTTTGTTTGAATCTTTTACTGAGGTGCCTATGTTAAATACTTTTGCTGTTCCACCGACTGAGTTTACAATAAGGATGGGAAATCATGAAACGCATATTGCAGTCGTCATTGTAAACCATCTGGTCAGTCCGGGAAAGCAGTTGCATTCTGTCCATCCTGAACCACCCCTGCGGCCTGGAATAGCAGGCAAAGAGGGTGCCCTGTCTGCTCACACAGTTGCTCACATCACGGTAGAGAAAACCAAAGCTGCTGTGCTTGGCTCCCTGTGGGTCCTGTGAAGGTGACGACTCACGCTCCCCACCTGTCCTCCTGCCTTTAAGACTTGCTGACGCGGCTGGCGGGTGCTGAAGCTGTGGGCCCCAGACAGCCCTCCCTCAGCTTTCTGCGGTTCCGACCCACGGAGAAGCAGGCTGCGCAGGGTGCAGGAGGGTGCATCTGCCTGTCAGGCTGGTCTTGTGTGCCCTCCTGATACAGCGTCTCTGAAAAATGTCCGGGTAAAACCTAAACAGGTTGCTTTTACTGTTTTTAGATCACCACCCTTATCAATCATAAAGACAGTACTAAAAAGTCCGATAAAACTCTGCAAGCGATACAGCGTGTGGGGCAAGCTGTCAACTTGGCCGTTGGAAGATTTGTCAAAGTGGGGGAAGCTATTGCCAATGAAAACTGGGATCTGAAAGGAGAAATAAACACTGCCTGCATCGAAGCTAAACAAGCAGGTGGGTGACCTGTCCGGCCGGCACACTACTTGGAGTGGGGAGTTAGCTGTCGCCAGTGAGGGTGTTGCTGTGTGTTAGCCTGGGGACTGCCCTGTGCAGGCTGGAGAACTAGCACCCTTGCCATCAGCCACTGAAAGCATAATGAATTAGAAGAATGTGCTTGGTGCATGGCCCCAAGGCCGAGTAGATACAAGAAGCCATATCAGGCATGTGCTGTAGATGACAGATTGTAAAACTTTTGAGTCCGAGGAAAGTCAGATAGTTTTGTGTTAGACGTTTTTTTTCCGGCTGTGTGGAAGAAGTGAATGGAAAAGAGGTGATTGAGAATGAAGAATAAATACCAGGAGACGAGTAGAATACCTTTGGACAGTATAAAATGCTGAGCAAGGCCGTATCCACAGGACACAAAGAGCAGGGACAGTTCACAGTATACTCGTTAACGCTGGTTAAAAAGACTGGTTGAAGGTGGTTGGTTATTGGCCAGATGAGAGAGAGGGTTCTGGACTGCCACTAGAGGTGGTAGCCATTCACTGGGGTGGAAAGTAGATTTCCAGGTGAGGGAGGGTGGCCCTATTGTGTTAAAAACTTGATAGATAGATAGATAGATAGATAGATAGATAGATAAACAGACACCACAGACCACACGTCCTCGGTGCAATGGTGGCTGCTTCGAACCTGGGTCATACACACGGCAAAGCAACAGTGTCCAGGAGACGTACTTCACTGGCCCTGCACATTACACGTTTCAAGGGATTTGAAATAGCTTACAATGCAACATACGTTCAGTGAAGCATTGAAATAGGAGGTAAAATGAAATATATTAGAAACCTTGGCTAGTCAGGCTACTGTACTTAAGCACGCAATCTAACTGGGTTCTTCCTGGAAGACAAGACAAAGATAGAGGAAAGAAAAGGTCGGGGGTCCGGGCGGTGGCGCAGGAGGTTAAGTGCACGTGGTTCAAAGCCCAAGGACCGGCGTAAGGATCCCGGTTCGAGCCCCTGGCTCCCCACCTGCAGGGGAGTCGCTTCACAGGTGGTGAAGCAGGTCTGCAGGTGTCTGTCTTTCTCTCCCCCTCTCTGTCTTCCCCTCCTCTCTCCATTTCTCTCTGTCCTATCCAACAACAACAACAGCAATGATAACAATAATAACATCAACAACAATGATAAACAACAAAGATGACAACAGGAAAAAAATGGCCTGCAGGAGCAGTGGATTTGTAGTGCAGGCTCCGAGTCCCAGCGATATCCCTGGAGGCAAAAGGTTATATAATTCTCTTTTTTGAAAGGAAGCAGAGCAGCCAGTCAAGAGGCAGAGCTATTTTATTTTTATTTTATTTTATTTTATTTTATTATTTTTCTTTCCTGGTGCTAAATAGTTGTGTGAGGGCTTGTACAACAATCTTTTACTTCATGTGCTGGGGACTTGCCAGAAATGTGGAGATGTGCTTCATGTCCCAGTTTACCTTAAAGCAAAAGAGGAGGTTCGGGTGAAAGGCCGACCCCAGTGTCAGTCACCTCGCAAGCTTCACCGTGTGTCCTGGCTGTGAGGAGAGGACACGTCACACTGACGACGGTTCTCCTGGCCTGTGGTATTCTGTGACCAGAGAGAGCCAGAGCAGCCCATGGAGCCGGCTTTGGTTTTGAAACTCTGTCAGGAGCTCCATCTGTGGCCTCTTGTTGTTGAAGTGCCTTTTTCATCTCGGGAAATAACCTCTCAAGAAAGCTGGTGGCTGGGTGCCTCCTGGAGGTAGGTTCTACGGGAAAGAGTCGTTTTTTTCTGAACAAGTACAAATTTGACTTAATTCACTTTAAAACATTCTTGAACACCCCCCCCCCCCACCTGTAGTCATCCTTTCCTTCTGGACAATTTGGTATTCATTTCAGGTCAATTATTTAAAAATCACAGTAAAGAACTAGATTTCACCCCACTTGCTAGCGGTGTGATACTGGGCACTGCGTGCTGTTTAATCACAGCCTTGCTCAGCTCCAGGACACTGAACTTGGGACCTTAGAGCCTCAGGCAGGAAAGTCTTGTGCAAAAGCATTGTGATATCTTCCCATACTTAATTTATTTTCTTTATTGGGGGGATTAATGGCTTACAGTTGATGGTACATGTGTGACACTTCTCAGTTTTCCACATAACACATAACCCCCTCCCTTCTAAAGCAAGGCTAACGTGGTGGCTGGGGGCATGACTTGGCCCACAGAGCCTGGGGCTACCATGCACTCTCCAGCTTACCTGCCACCTTCTCTCTGCCTGAAGTGAAACTCTCTCTCTCACACATATGCAGTAAATAAAATGAAACTTGGAAGCCGGGCGGTGGTGTAACAGCAGTGCAGGGACTGGCATAAGGATCCCGGTTCGAGCCCCCGGGCCCTCACAGCCGATGAAGCAGGTCTGCAGGTGTCTGTCTTTCTCTCCCCCTCTCTGTCTTCCCCTCCTCTTTCCATGTCTCTCTATCCAACAATGATGACAGCAACAACATCAATAACAATAATGACAATAAACAACAAGGGCAACAAAAGGAAAAAATGAATAAATAAAGTTTTAAAATAAAATAAATGAAACTTAAAAATAATAATAAATAAATGGAGCCAGGCGGTGGCGCACCTGGTTGAGCTCACCTATTACAATATGCAAGGTTCTGGGTTCAAGCCCCTGGTTCCCACCTGCAAGGGGAAAGTTATGCGAGTGGTGAAGCAGGGCTGCAGGTGTCTCTCTGTCTCTCTCCCTCTCTATCTCCCCTCCCCTCTCAGTTTCTGGTTGTCTCTATCCAATTAATAAAGATAACTTTTAAAAACTAAAACTAACTAAATAAATAAAGCAATTGGGGAACTAGGTCAGTCAGCAGAGCATGAGACTTCTCTGCCCGAGGTTCCCAGGCTGATTCCTGACACTGCATGTACCACGGTGGTGCTCCGGCCTCCCTGCTCTCCTCTCTGGCTCATGGGAAATCCATATATATGTGTGTGTGTGTATATATATACATATATACTTTTTAAATATTTTATTTATGAGAAAGGAGAGAGAGAGAGAAAGAACCAGACATCACTCTGGTACATGTGCTGCTGGGGACTGAACTTAGGACCTTGTGCTTGATGCCTTACCCACTGAGCCACCTCCCGGACCACTATATACTTTTTTTTTTTAATGTATGGGGAAAAAAAAGAAGAAAAAAAAAGGCTGGTAAGGTAGCTTACTTAGTATATTTGCTTTATCATGGGCACAACCCAGATTTGAGCCTGGCCTCCAGTGGACCTGTGGGCAGCGTCAGTGCGCTGGGGGTGGGGAGGGAGATGGTGTTCTCTTGTCTGTGTCTCTCTGTCTCTGACTTTCTAGCAGAAAAAGTCATCCTGTAGGTGTGAAGACCCAGTGATGACATTAAAATACGGCTGGGCACTGGGTGGCGGTGCATCAACTGAGCACACACCGTTTCGAGCCGCGGCGAGCCGAGCTGAGCCGAGCCGAGCCGAGCCCCGAGGCCCTGGGCCTGAGCCCCACTCCCACCTGTAGGGGCGTCACAAGTGCTGCAGTAGGTGTGCAGGTGTTTGGGTTTCTCTCTTCCTGTCCTCTCAGTTTCTCTCTGTCCTAGCTAAAAAAAAAAAAGAAGGAGAAAGAGAAAAAGAAAGAGAGAGAAAGAGGGCCGCCAGGAGCGGTGGATTTGCTGTGCAGGCACAAAGCCCCAGAGATAACCCTGGTGGCAATAAAAAAATAAAAATAAAAAATAAAATAAATGAGGCTTATGTTAGTATTTGTAGAAGTATTTTGGCATGGTACACATGACACATGAGACGTGATTCAGTGTAAACATTAGTACTCAGTCTCGTTGTTTAAAGCATTTACTTTTTTTTTTTCCTCCTGTGTGACACCCTTGCCTTGTTTTTACTTGGCTATTAGCCAAGTTGTGTATTTTATTTGGGAGGCCAGGACATGCTCATGTTTGACTAGAGAGTTAAATGTAGCAAAAGAAAAATGACGACCATCAAGCAGTGGTTCAGTCTTGTGACTTTTCCAGGAAGCCCGTTTCTGGAGCAGCCTCTACTCTGGACGGCGTCATGGTGTTGAGGAAGCACTGAGCTTAGTGCTGGGCTAGCCGAGTGCTGCCACCCCACAAGCGTGCCAGCTAACGCCCGGGACGCCGTCAGGAAAGGGGAGGCCGAATAATGCCACTCGCGCAGGCTCATGTGTAATAACTTTGGCAACTGAGAAGCAAAGGGACAGCAAAGGGAAGGAGGGATATTTCTCAGAGGAACGGAGAGAACGGTCTTCTCCTCTCAGCTTCTGCTCACAGAACACAGACAGCAGTTTCCCCCCATCCCTTCTATAAGCATTGCCCTGGGCGGCTTTGCTTGGTTCTAGGTTTGTTTTCCGTACCAGGAATCCCACCCAAGGCCTCGCACATGTGAATTTAGAATTTGGTCCTGATTTTTTTTTTTTTTTTTTGCCTGCAGGGTTATCACTGGAGCCCAGTACCTGCACTACTAATCCACTGCTCCTGGAGGCTATTGTTTCCAGTTTGTTGCCCTTCCTGCGCTTGTAGTTATTGTTATTGTTTTCATAGCTGCTGCTGTTGTTGGATAGGACAGAGAGAAATGGAGAGAGGAGGGGAAGACAGAGGGGGAGAGAAAGACAGACACCTGCAGACCTGCTTGACCCCTTGCGAAGTGACCCCCCTGCAGATAAGGAGCCAGCGGCTTGAACTGGGATCCTTACTCTGGCCCTTGCGCTTTGCGCCAAATGTGTTTAACCCGCTGCGCTACCCCCCAACCTCCAGTTCCTTTTTTCTCTCTCTCTCTCTCTCTCTCTGCACGCTTTACTTTGAAAACTTTGTACTAGTTAAACTCTCACTGTGTAACTAATCTACACAAACTTCCCCACTAAAAACTGAAACATTAGGGTTTGGGAGGTAGCTCAGCCAGGACAATGCACAGGTCACCATGCTTAAGGGCCCAGTTTGAGCACTCAGCCCCCTGAGGCATCACCTGCCAGGGAAGCTCCACCCCTCGGCGCCTCTGAGTATAAACAAGCCAGCTGGTGTGTGGTCTGGGGCTGAGGGCTTGAGTCTCTCCTTTGCAGCCTTTCTCCATCTTCTTCTTCTTCTTCTTCTTCTTCCTCTTCTTCTTCTTCTTCTTCTTCTTCTTCTTCTTCTTCTTCTTCTTCTTCTTCTTCTTCTTCTTCTTCTTCTCCTCCTTCTCCCCCTCCTCCCCCTCCTCCCCCTCCTCCTCTCCCTCCTCCTCTCCCTCCTCCCCCTCCTCCTCCCCCTCCTCCCCTTCCTCCCCCTCCTCCCCCTCCTCTCCCTCCTCCCCCCCCCTCCTCCTCCTCCTCCTCCTCCTCCCAGTCAACAGCATCAGGTTGAGCCTGATGTCAAGTTTCGAGACCTCCTTTGAATCTGGAGAGGTGGCAGTCGCAGCCTATCTGATGTGCTCTCACTAGACTGACCTTTCTAAAACTTGACTTTTACTGTGTTGAACCTCCTGGTCTGTCCATGAGCATTTAAATACTTCTACACAAAATGTCCTGAGCTGATCAGACTAAGGCTTTTGTGAGAAAATGAACTCACTAGGTAGAGTGATTTACTTGGGACTTAGCTTTGTTAAAACCGCCAGTGGAGAAGACAGCTTTTCTAGGGGATTGGCAGTGAACCCGGCAGAGTAGTTTCTGCTCTGTGTCCTAAGAGGCAGAAATTCAACCAGCTGTGAGTCAGGCTTAGTCTGTTGTTGAAATTTTCAGCAGGGAAGCTTTTGCTTGTGCTCTTGTTTTGTTTTTGTCTGCGCAGAGGCCTGGCTGGCTAACAGATGTTATTTGTTTATTAATTTCCAATCTCTGGATGATTTTCCCAGCCCCCTTTTAAAAAATTTTATTAGTGATTTAATATTGAATTACAAAATTATGAGATGACAGAGATCTAATTCCCGCCACCTGAGTTCTGTGTCCCCATCCCCTCCATTGGAAACTGCAGTGGGTCTCCCAAGGTCACAGATATGGATTGACTATTATTTCTACAGCTATCTGTATTTATATATATTTGCCCATTTCTCCTATGGTCCTGCCTTCTCTTCCTTCCTAAATCACACCTACTACTTCTGAGTGTCCCTCCTTTATTTCCCCCTTTTCTCTCCGGGTCCAGGGCCCTTTTTTTTTTTTTTCACAGCAGGTACCTCTCTTTGGAGCCCAAAGCATTATCATCTCTGCTGGGTATCGTCATCTCTCTCTCTCTCTTTTATTTATTTATTTTCCCTTTTGTCACCTTTTTTATTGTTGTAGTTATTGTTGTTGTTATTGATGTCGTCATTGTTGGATAGGACAGAGAGAAATGGAGAGAGGAGGGGAAGACAGAGAGGGAGAGAGAAAGACAGACACCTGCAGACCTGCTTCACTGCCTGTGAAGCGACTCCCTTGCAGGTGGGGAGCCGGGGGCTCGAACCAGGGTTCTTGAGCCAGTTCTTGCGGTTTGTGCCTCCAGGATTATTGGGGCTGGGGCTCGGTGCCTGCACTATGAATCCACTGCTCCTGGAGGCCATTTTTTTCCCCTTTTGTTGTCCTTGATATTTATAGTTGGTGTTATTATTATTGTCATTATTGCTGCTGTTGCTGTTGGATAGGACAGAGAGAAACGGAGAGAGGAGGGGAAGACAGAGAGGGGGAGAGAGAAAGACAGACACCTGCAGACCTGCTTCACCGCCTGTGAAGCGACTCCCCTGCAGGTGGCGAGCCAGGGGCTTGAACCGGGATCCTTTCTCCGATCCTTGCGCTCTTAACTCGTCGTGTCTCTTGAGTGTCATCTCTCCTTGGGATTAAAAGCTAAAGACCCTTCAGGCTGTAAAGATGGGCCTTGATTGCTCGTGTTCCCTCTCCGTGCCACCCCTCCTTCTTAGAGGCCAGATCATTGCTTGCTGTTTGCTGTCTCCCTTTGCTTTTAGCTGTCTCTCCCCCACTCCACCCCACCCCCCTACCCCCGTTTTCCTTCGTGCTTTCATATTTTAGATTCTTCTTTGGTTATTATTTCTTTGTATTTCTCTTACTCCCTTGTATAGCAAGAAACTTATTAGATCATGTAGTTTGTCATACTACTAGGAGCAGAAGTGACAGCATTTCTCAAACTTGTTGGAGACAAAAACCTGTTGCTAAGAACATGTCAGAGAGCTCCTTGCAATATACCTGGCACTCCAGGTGGAGGCGCTGTTTCTTGTTCCTGAAAGAAAACTCTAGAGTCCCGCCTCTACCCATGGAACACACACACCTTCACGATTTCAGAAGCACAGTTTCCTTTGTATGTGTCTTATTCTGAAATTCAACTCCACAACCCCCTCCCGGTTTTCTTTCTCAGGAGAAACAATTGCAGCCCTCACAGATGTAAGCGGCTTGAATCATCTGGAAACTGATGGCCAGATCACGATTTTCACAGACAAGACAGGAGTTGTAAAGGCTGCAAGACTGCTCCTGTCGTCCGTGACAAAAGTGTTGCTGCTGGCAGACCGAGTAGTCATTAAGCAGATAATAACATCAAGGAATAAGGTACTTACTTGCCCTTTTGGGTTTGTTTTTATATTCTTATCTTTCTTTTTTATTTTTTTTTTTAATTCGTTAAGGTCAACGGCAGAAAATTGGGGATGCTCACCTGTTTTGTTTGTAAATGTACCATCGTTTTATTTTTATTTATCTATGTGTTTATTATTGGATAAAGACAGAGAGAAATTAAGAGGTGGGGGAAGAGGCAGAGGGCAAAAGAGACAGAGACCCCTGCAGCCCTGCTTCACCACTCATGCAGCTCCCCCTGAAGGTGAGGACCAGGGGCTTGAACCCGGGCCCTTGTGCACTGCAGTGTGTGTGCTTAGCCAGGTGCGCCACTGCCTGGCCCTTATTGCCTATTTTAAAATGGTGTCTCTTCTCTACTGTGATTCCTGAATGAGTAGTGTTCTGTGCCCGAATTTTATCAGCACAAATACTACTTCTCCTCAGAGCACCATCATCCGCTTGCCAGCAATATTGGCGGAAGCTCTCCTGTCCACAGCTCCTGCAGGACAGGCACCGTGAGCATGTGTGTGGTGGAAACCTGGCTGGTCAGGAGGCTCAAGTCTCAACCCCTCTTCCTCCCTAGTTGGAGAGTAACTGTGGACGAGTTTAAGGACGTGCCCCGGCACTTGGAAGTGCACTCACTTTCATTAGGAAGCCTTTGCACGTAGTCTCTAAATGGTGCACAGGAGTTGACAGTAGCTGGAGGATAAGTTTAAACTCTTCTGCTGTGGAACTCTTTATTTTGGTCTGCTTCGGTTTTTTATTAGCCATTTAATATTGAGTTACAAAGTTATGAGATGACAGTGTATGACTCCATACTTCTCCCACCACCAGAGTTCTGTCCTCATTCCCTCCACTGGAAACTGAAGCAGTTCTCCCAAGGTGACACATATGGGTTGACTATTATTTTTACAACTCTCTGTCTATATTTACATTTATTTTTTTTCCTATAGTCCTGCCTTATCTTCCTTTCTAAGTCACACCTACACTTATTTTTTATATTTTCTTAAATTTATTTTCCCTTTTGTTGCCCTTATTGTCTTTTTATTGTTGTTGTAATTATTGTTGTTGTTATTGATGTCGTTGTTGTTGTTGGATAGGACAGAGAGAAATGGAGAGAGGAGGGGAAGGCAGAGAGGGGGAGAGAAAGACAGACACCTGCAGACCTGCTTCACCACCTGTGCAGCGACTCCCCTGCAGGTGGGGAGCCGGGGCTCAAACCTTTATGCCGGTCCTTGTGCTTTTGCGCCACCTGCGCTTAACCCGCTGCGCCACCACCCAACTCCCACACCTATACTTATTACCACTTCCAAATGTCCTTCCCCCTTTTTTTTTTTTTCCTCCAGGGTTATTGCTGGGCTCGGTGCCTGCACCATGAATCCACCGCTCCTGGAGGCCATTTTTCCCCCTTTTTGTTGCCCTAGTTGTTGCAGCCTCCTTGCGGTTATTATTGCCATTGTTGACGTTGCTTTGTTGTCGGATAGGACGGAGAGAAATGGAGAGAGGAGGGGAAGACAGAGAGAGAGGGGAGAGAAAGACAGACACCTGCAGACCTGCTTCACCGCCTATGAAGCGACTCCCCTGCAGGTGGGGAGCCGGGGGCTCGAACCGGGATCCTTACGCCGGTCCCTGCGCTTTGCGCCACGTGCGCTTAACCCACTGCGCCACCGCCCGAATCCCTGTCCTTCCCCTTTTGCTCTCTTCTCTCTCTGGGTCCTGCTGGAATCGGAGTTCAGAGCCGTCTGGTCATCTCCCCCTAACACGCTGTGGGACTCTTACCACCTGTCAGATAGCTGCCCAGCTCCTTGATAACCAGGGCGCCAGGACATGCACCGTCACTTCCTCCTCTGGGTGACCCACTAGTTAAAGAGTAATTAAGGCCAGGTACCAGGGGAAGAATTTTCCCCAAAGTCCTGGAGGCAGCATCGCCTGGCTAGCACTGAGTGGCAGGAAAGGTCTGCGTTTTAACGGAAGACATTGAGGAGCTGGACCTGGCGGTGCTAAAGAAATAGGGAACACCCTTCCTTTCTGAGAGACAGAGAGGTCCCGCTCCTGGGAGCAGTCTGCTTTATCTGTGTTAGCCATGTGACTTCCTGAGTTGCCAGGGCAGATCAGCACGCCAGCACCCACCAGAACCTCATTAAAAATGAGTAAACACAGGATATCTGTGTTTTCTTTACCTCTCTTGGTCTGACGAAAACTACTCCAGAACTGTTATTGTAGAGAAAGCTATTTGAAAATATGGTTCATATCCATCTCCTTTCTTTCTTTTTCTTTTTCAATTATTTTAGTTTATTTAATAATGATGAACAGGATTGTCAGATAACAGGAGCACAATTCCACACAGTTTCTACCGCTTGAGTTCCGCATCCCATCCCCTCCATTGGAAGCTTCCCTGTTCTTTATCTCTCTGGGAACATGGTTACACAAATTCTTTATGGGGAGCAGAAGGTGGGAGTTCTGGCTCCTGTCATTGCTTTTCCACTGGACATGGGTGTTGGCAGGTGGATCCACACCTCCAGCCTGTCTCTGTCTGTCCCTAGTGGGGCAGGGCTCTGGGGAGGGGGAGGTTCCAGGACACATGGGTGAGGCTGTCTGTCCAGGGAAGTCAGGATGGTGTCATGGTAACGTCTGTAACCTGGTGGCTGAAAGATGTTAAGATATAAAGCAGGACAAACTGTTAAATAAACAGGAACCCGGAGATAAGAATAGAGCCGACGAAATTAGGGGTCTTCGTGTGGGATGAAGCTAGGAACTCTATTTAGGTATGTTCCAAGGGGTCTGTGACTTTAGTCATTTTTGCCTGAGCCTGACAGCTTTCTTTCTTACATCAAGAAAATGCACCACATTGTCTGTTGACGCCACTGCAGATTCCTGTTCTCTGCTCCCCTTTAGCTGACAAGCATTTCTTGCCCACTCCTTACTGATCCAAACTGTTCCTGCCTTTGAAGCTCCAAACCTCCCTTTGCAATCTTCTACTCTTCCTGAGAATGAAGGGGCTCTGCAGCTCAGTCTTACTAACACTAGAAGCTTCTGAGTGTCCACCTTATGTCCACAGCCTTCTTGTATCTCTGGGGATTTGACCGCCAAGTCTGGACCCAAAGTCGCCTGCCTTCTCACTGCCTCAGTTTCCCTCCGTCTACCCGACACTGAGGACGGAAACCTCAGCCCCTTGCAGCCGCACTGGACAATGACTGCATCATTAACAAAAGTCTCTGCCTTTCAGGTTCTTGCGACTATGGAGAGGTTAGAGAAAGTGAATAGCTTTCAGGAGTTTGTCCAAATATTCAGTCAATTTGGAAATGAAATGGTGGAGTTTGCACATCTGACCGGCGATCGACAAAATGTACGTATTTGCTGTGTCTACGAGCTTCACATGTATGGACAGCTTTCTATTTGGACTGGGGTCTGGTCTTTGTCATCCTTTGGACTGGTTTAACTTTTGTCGTAAGTAAGGCACAATAAACTAGATGTATATGTGTCTTATTCTTTTTTCAAACCTTCTTTTTGTGGTCGTCTGCAGACTGACCTTCAGATATAAAGAGATGGAGGCAGAGAGGGGGGCAGAAGCCACAGCACTGCAGCCCCCTTCAGTGCAGCGGGGTCAGGCCTAAGCCAGGATGGTGTGTGTGCTAAAGCTGAGCGCGACTTGCAGCGAGCTCTTCCGTTAGCCCTCTGTCTGTCTGTCTGTCTGTCCATCCGTCCATCTGCCCATCTACCTATCTTTTTTTTTTTTTTTTTTTACATACTTGCAGTTGAATAGGTTCTCACAGCGCACATAGTAGAAAAGGTCATGCTTGTTTCAAGCTCTGGCTTAAGCACTTCCTCGTCTGTGGCTCTGTCTGCTTAACTTCCCTACCAGAGCTGAGCAAATAAGTTGAGTCATCATTGCTATTTCTATTTTTAGAGTGTGTTAGTAGTATATCTCTCTCTTCTTATTCCTTTTGTAATGTGCCATGCTTTACTATTAGCTTAATGTATTATATATTAGACTCACAGTAATAATGGAGGCTAATATTTATTTGCATTGGCTATGTGTTTGGTGCCTAATACACAGAATATATTTAAGTATCAGAGCATTCCTAGAAGATGAATATTGTTATTACTGTTTCCTGCATGTGGACGCTGAACCTGACAGGATGGTAATCTTTCCCGAGATCACTCTCCAAGTGGACTCAACTCAACAATGTCTGATTCTTCTTCTTCTTCTTCTTTTTTTTTTACCTGAGCACTGCTCAGCCCTGATTTATGGTGGTGTGGGGGATTGAACCTGGTACTTTGAGCCTCAGGATGAAGGTCTCTTTGCATAACCATTATGCTCTCTACCCCTGCCCACTACATCTGATTCTAAAGCCTTCTCTATTGGAACAGCACCATGATGCTAGTTTTTGAATTTGTCTGGTCATTAATTTAGGCTGTTTGATCCTAAGACTCTGGGGGTGGGAGTCTGCATTGCGTTCGGGATTGACTTTCCCTGTTGAGTGTTTGTGGCCATCTTTTTTTTCATTTCCTTTCTTTCTTTCTTTCTTTTTTTTTTCTTTTTTTGCATCCAGGGTTATCGCTGGGACTCAGTACCTGCACTATGAATCCACTGGTCCTGGAGGCCATTTTTTCCCTTTTTGTTGCCCTTGTTGTTTATCACTGTTGTTACTGATCTCGTTGTTGTTGGATAGGACAGAGAGAAATGGAGAGAGGAGGGGAAGACAGAGAGGGGGAAAGAAAGATAGACACCTGCAGACCTGCTTCACCGCCTGTGATGTGACCTCCCTGCAGGTGGGGAGCCGGGGGCTCAAACTGGGATCCTTATGCCAGTCCTTGTACTTCAAGCATTTGCACTTAACCCGCTGCGCTACCGCCCGGCCCCCGTAGGTGTCCATCTTATTAGTAAGTCAGCTCTGCCACACGTGACCATGTCTGAGGTGCTTTGGTACTGTCCCTTAGCTGCGTCATTTGGAACATAGACTTTGCTGTTTGCAGCTGAATGGCAAGATGGCACTGGCCTAGAAGTGACAGACGTCATTATGACGGTCCACTTGCTGCTTCCCAGGCCAGCTTTCCCAGAGGCTGGGAAGCCTCTGCTTTATCCTGTGAGCCAGTCGGAGGCACCGTCTGCTGCTATCAACACACAGTGTGTGTGTGTGTGTGTGTGTGTGTGTGTGTGGTGTGTGGTGTGTGTGTGTGTGTGTGTGTGTGTGTGTGTGTGTGTGGGGTGTGTGTGTGTGGTGTGTGTGTGTGTGGTGTGTGTGTGTGTGGTGTGTGTGTGAGTGAGTGTGTGAGTGTGTGTGTGAGTGTGTGTGTGTGTGAGTGTGTGTGTGTGGTGTGTGTGTGTGTGAGTGTGAGTGTGTGTGTGTGTGTGTGGTGTGTGTGTGTGTGGTGTGTGTGTGTGTGTGTGTGTATTTGTGTGATGTCTTCTCCACTGATTTGATGCATCATTCTCTAGACCTACCGATGGTTTTGCAAAAACTCCTGTGCTGTCTGGTGGAATAGGTACAAGTTTTGAAGCAACCTCAGTCTTTTTTTTTTTTGCCTCCAGTTATCACTGGGGCTCCATGCCAGCACTATGAACCCACTGCTTCTGTCAGCCATTATTTCTGTGTTACTGGATGCGACAGGGAGAAATGGAGAGAGGAGGGGAAGACAGAGAGGGAAAGAGAAAGACAGACACCTGCAGACCTGCTTTGCTGCTCATGAAGCGTCCCTGCTGCATGTGGGGAGCCAGGGGCTCAAACCCGGATCCTTGCTTGGGTCCTTGCACTTAGGACTATGTGTGTTTGACCAGGTGAGCCTCACGCACACACAGCCCAGTCTTCATTCTTGATGCAGTCTTTATTTTGGTACTCAGAGTGGATGGTATTCACATGTAGAATCTAGTTTATGGGAACGTGACCGTGTGCCTTGAATTAGCTTCTGCTGCCTGTGTGGTTTCGCGTGCACTAGGTATCTAGATATGACTCCAGCTCTCTGTTCCCTGTTGTGGAGACCTGTGTTCGAATGTAAGAGTGAGAGGGTAGTAAGTAGAGATGACTGAATTCACTCTGATTTGCTAAAGCAAACGAAAGCAAATTATCCTCAAATGTTAGGACTTTGCTGTTGGTAAGAAAGGACTTTTACTCAACTCACCAGCAGCAAAATATCTGGCTGACGTGGCAGGCAAAGACTCCATTGTCCAGAAGTAAAGGATTGTTGTAGCGCAGTCATAGTCACCTGTTTCTGTAGTATGCCGGTCAGCTTTCTCCTCCAGCTGCAGGATTCGGTGGCTGTAAGCAAAAACTAAACGACACCAAAAAAGTGAAGACATTGTTATCTTGAGCTTTTATTGAGAATTCCTGTTGAACTCTGATTGAGATGGTTTTAACCAAATTGTGACAACATAAATTCTACCAAGGCTCTGTGGGAAAAAACAAAATAAAAAACAAGTCAGATCACACTGCTTGCTTCAGGATTCATCTTCTAGTTAGAGAATATATATAGTCCATGACGCATCTTAAGTGCTTTTCAGAATAACATGCTGGTTATGTTTAGTACAAGTAAGCCTCATACTGAGCTAAATGAGAAATTAGACATGATTCATTAGGCATGGTCCCTGCAAGAGTTAACTTTTAAGTGTCTGTTTTGAAGGAACTAGTAACCCATAGGTGTTCAGCAAATACATTACTTTTAATTAAGTCGACTATTAGGGAGCCAAGCGGTGGTTAAGTGCATACTTTATAGCACACAAAGACCTGGGTTCAAGTCCCTGGTCGGTCCCCACCTGCAGGGGCAAAGCCTTGCAAGTGGTGGAGCAGGGCTGTAGGTGTCTCTCTGTCTCTCTCTCTACTCCTCCCCTCTCAATTTCTCTGTCTCTTTCCAATAATAAATAAGGATAAATAAGCATTTTTTATTATGTCGATTTATTTATTGGACAGAGACAGCCAGAAATTGAAGAGAAGGAGGTGATAGAGAGGGAGAGAGACAGAGAGACGCCTGCAGCTCTGCAGGTGGGGGCCAGGGGCTCAAACCTGGGTCCTTGCACACTGTAACGTGTGCGTGCGCTCAACCAGGTGCCCCATCACCCAGCGCCAGACATTTCAGAAAAAGAATATGAGATAGCGGTTTCTGCTTAGGAGTGAGGCGTGTCTGCACCCTCACTGCGTAGAAGGACCCTGCTTGGCAGGCTTGTCAGGGCTGAGATGCACGGCGTCCTCACTCTAGGACTCAGCTCTGGATTCTGCTGCCCTTACTAATGGCAGCTGGTCTTGTTTTGCTTTTCCGCCGCCTTTTTACAAATAAGTTACATTATTTATTTTATATAAAAGGGAGGCTGAACTGCGAACTCAAGCATATTAGCCCTGTGCTCTGTCATCTGACATTTCCCTGGAAGGGTAGCGCGCAGTTGTTGCCTTCTCCTCTGTCGTACGGGCGTCTTTGGATCAACCTGGGGGAACTGGGAGCTTGCTCACCTGGTAGGGTGTACACTTCACCGTGTGAGGACCCGGACTGAAGCCCCCAGCCGCACGCGGAACACCTACACCTACTTCACAGAGGTCAGAATGGTGCTGGCTGTGGGATTTTTCCTCTCTCTCTTTCTCTCCTTCTCTCCCTCTCTCAGAAACTGAAAAAAAAAAAAAGAGTTCTTAGGGAGCATATGTGTTTGAAACCCCCCCTCCCCGTGGGCAAATAAATAGATCAAACTTGTTTTTTTTTTTTCCGAATATTACTTATTGTTCAGCATTAATCGTTGTTGAGTAAACAATTTCAAGACATAAACTGGTTCCATGATCCTAGACTGCTCAGTGGTTTTGTTTCATTCCTAGGATTTGAAAAATGAAAAGGAAAAGGCAAAAATGGTGGCAGCCAGGGCAGTTCTTGAAAAGTGCACAATGACTCTCCTCACGGCTTCAAAGGTAAGAAGCGCCTTCATCTCCTGGGTGATAGATCACTCAGAAAGCCAGATGCACCTCATGCTTAGATCACGGCATCTTTAAAAGCTCAAGGTAATAGCAGAAGATAGGCTGAAGTGAAGCTGCAGCTGTTGTTTCCCGAGGCGACCAACTTCCCTCCAATTCCAAGGAGCAATTAGCCTGTGAGTCAGCTTTGGTGAGCGTCTAAAAAGAAGGAGGGCTGGGCATTAGGAACTGAGGCCTGCTGCACACAGCCACGGGCCTGGGGAGCCAGCAGACATGTTCTAGGAAATTCTGGGCAAGTTGGGATCTGTTAAGTAGCAGTAAGCCCTCGATCAATCCTTACTTTGTTGAATCTGTAGGCTCAGACCTCAGAACTCCTCATTCTAGAAAATTTTCAATCAAGAGTGTGGAATTCCAAACAGTAGTTGGCCAGAAAACTGGTACAATTCAAGAATGGACTAGTCGGCCTCTCGTTAGCCATTGTTTAGTAGTTGTGGGGTTATTTTTTGTTTATTTGTTTTTCCTGCTCGTCATGTTTACGTGAAGCTACAATTAGTGGAGCCCGTTTAGAGGGGTTGTCCATTCATGTCTAGATCTTTGTGAGCTTTTTCATTCACAACATTTTTCAGAAGTTGGAGTTGCATCCAGCCACACGGCATCTGCTCTTTCTCGTTCTTACATCCTAAGACCAACATTTCAAAGTAGCTTTAATGACGCTGATGTTACTGGTGTTTCTCTTGCAATGTTTGAAGTTGGATTACTGAGGTGTAAAGATGCAGTCTGCACTCTGTCTTTCCCACATAACCTTGATATATCACTTTTTACTCATCCTGCTTCCACTTGTAGTGAGGAGAAGCAGCTGGGTGACCCAGGGAACCAGGACATCTGGGTAAAGAACCATTTTTATTAGCATGACATGTCCTCTGTCAGATTTTGTGATTTTCTCTATGAGCCAAATATTAAAACAAAGCTTTTCAACTGCCTTGAAGACGTGTCTCAGGCATCCCAATTGTGAGTCAGCCCATAAAAACAAAGGAGGAGTGTTTGACCGGATGAAAGTGGCACTGGAGAAGGTCATTGAAATTGTGACTGACTGCACACCAAATGGAGACTCTGACGTGTCCTCCGTCAGTATTTTTACTGCAATTAAAGAACTCAAGGTAAGAAAAAAGATGGTATGTCTTGATTTTTTCTTTCCGTTTCCAGGGAGTCTCACTGTATGGAGTAACCAGGTCTGTGTGTAATACTTGAGATTAGAAGCTCATGTTGGGGTCAGGCGGTAGTGCAGTGGGTTAAGCGCACGTGGCGCAAAGTGCGAGGACCGGCGTAAGGATCCCAGTTTGAGCCCCCGGCTCCCCACCTGCAGGGGGGTCACTTCACAGGCGGTGAAGCAGGTCTGCAGGTGTCTGTCTTTCTCTCCCCCTCTCTGTCTTCCCCTCCTCTCTCGATTTCTATCTGTCCTATCCGGCAACAACAATAGCAATGACAACAATAATAATAACGACAACAACAAGGGTAACAACAAGGGCATCACAATGGGAAAAATGCCCTCCAGGAGCAGTGGATTCGTAGTGCAGGCACTGAGTCCCAGTGATAACCCTGGAGGCAACAACAACAATAAAAAAAGAAATACTGTTATTATCCCAGCTATAGTGTTGAGGAAACAGAGAAACCGAGATTAAGTAACTTGTCAGCTGGGGCTGGGGAGAGCCAGAGCTGAGGTTTGAAACTGAAAAGCTTGGCTCCAGAATCCCAGGATGTTGACATCAGGAATCAGAGGGCTGGGGAGAAGTACTGTGGGTGTGAGCAGTGTGCGAGTCGGGAGCGTCCCAGGGAGCCGTCTAGCACACCCCTCCCACTGAGCAGGTGGGAAAGGTCCTGGTGTGCTGACCCTAACTCGCTAAGGGGTGCTTGTCTCTCTCAGACATGTGGCAGGGCTGATGCTCTTTCCATTTGACCGCACTTCCATTTTTAACCATGAGTAGTTCTATATATGAAGATGGGCGGGGTCTAAAAAACATTGATTTCTATAGGCCAGGCTCTTAAGAAATATCTCATTCAGCTTTCCTTTTTTTTTTTTTTATAAAAGGTTTATTTCTTTTCCTTTGTATTAATTTTATTAGTAGTTTAATGATGATGAACAAGGTTGAAAGAAAATGGGGTACAATTCCACACAGTTCCCACCACCAGAGTTCCGTGTCCCATCCCCTCCACTGGAAGCTCCCCTATTCTTTATCTCTCTGGGAGGATGGACCAAAGATCTTTATGGGGAGCAGAAGGTGGGAGTTGTGGCTTCTGTCATTGCTTCTCTGCTGGACATGGGCGTTGGCAGGTTGATACCCCCAGCCTGTTTAGTTATTTGTATATAAGATTGAGAGAAAACAGAAGTATCACTGTGGTACATGCCATGCCAGAGATTGAACTCAGGACCTCATGCTTAAAATGCCAAGACTCTAACCACTGTGCCACCTCCTGTGCCACCCAGGCTTCTCTTTATCATTATCATTATTATTATTTAATTAATGTATTTATTTTTTACCAGAGCTCTCCACAGCTCTGGCTTATGTCGGTATGGGGGGATTGAACCTGGAACTTCAGAACCTCAGTATGAAAGTCCTTTGTATAACCATCATGCTTTCTCTCCCCACTCCAACTTCTCTTTAAAGTAGACACTATGATACCCATGTTTTTGATGGAGAAAGCTACTCCGTATACCCTTCCTCAAAAGCAGGACCACCTTGCTCCAGAGTCCATGGCCTTTCAGTTCACTCCTCCAAGTTTGTTTGTCTGCTCAATGATGCCAGTCCTGTCTTTAACCTCTTCTTAAGAGGAAAGGAATTATAAGAACCAGTCTCTCTCTTTTTTTTTTTTCTTTTCCTTTTAGAGCTTTTATTGCTGACAGGAGCCGAAGAAATGCTGAAAGGAACAACTGAGCTAGTTTTTTTTTTCTAAGATCCTCTTTGTGTAAGACTGAGGAGCAGACATCACAGGATAAAAGACACTAAGGGAAACAGAGCGAGAACCAGGTCTTGTCCCTTGAAGCTGCGTCTCTGGCACTGGCTCTGGCTCTTGCTGTGGGCACCTCACTATGCAGTGAGCACCCTCAAGGAAATAGACTCAGCCTTACCACCAGTGATTATTTTGGGGGCATTTTAACCATATTTTATGGCAGAGAATATCATCTGTAGAGGGGTTCTGTAACTTTGTGGACAAATCTTATGGAACATAAATGAATTGACTCTCCAAAATAATAAAGATCTATTAATTTGGTACTTAAACACACACACAGACATGCCCTCTCTTTTTATTATCTTTACTTCTTGGATAGAGACAGATAGAAATCGAGAAGGAAGGGGGATGTAGAGAGGGAGGGAGTCAGAGAGACACCTGCCACCCTGCTTCACCACTCGAGAAGCTTTCCCCCTGCAGGTGGGAACTGGGGGCTTGAACCTGGGTCCTTGCGCACTGTAACGTGTGTTCCACCAGGTGTGCCACCACCCGGCCCCCAAGACATGTTCTCTCTAAAGTGATACTGAAACCCTTTCATATAAATGGCATGTAGTCAACATGACTAATTTTGTTTTCCCTAAGAGATGCCAGTTATGGTGAGGCAGCTGCCACTTTCTTTTTTTATTTTTAAAAATTATCTTTATGTATTTATTGGATAAAGACAGCCAGAGATTGAGAGGGAAGGGGGTGGTAGGGAGAGAGATAGAGAGACACATGAAGCATTGCTTCACCACTCACAAAACTTTCCTTCTGCAGGTGGGGACTGGGGGCTCGAACCGGGTCCTTGAGCATTGTAACATGTGTGCCGAACCAGGGTGCCCCCTCTTTCTTTCTCTTTAAAATGTTTATTTATTTATGAATGAAAGAGAGGAGAGAGACAGAACTAGATTAGCACTCTGCATGTATGATGCAAGAGAATGAACCTGGGACTTCATGCTTGAGAGTCCAGTGCTTTACCCACTGTGCCACCTTCTGGGCCATAACATGACTGATTTTTATATCATAACTGCTGAAATTCACAGCTCCTCATTGACAGTTTCCACTTTCATTTGCATGCTTCCCTTTCTCAAAAAAGAAATCTTTATCCTAAGGAACCAGACACACCCGTCCAAAAAGATCTGTGTATTCCTCTGTCCATAGCAGAATAATTTGTAACAGCCCAAATCTGAAAACAACCCAGGTGTCCAACAACAGATGAGTGGCTGAGCAAGTTGTGGTCTATATACACAATGGAACACTACTCAGCTATCAAAAATGGTGACTTCACCTTCTTCACCTTATCTTGGATGGAGCTGGAAGGAATCATGTGAAGTGAGATCAGCCAGAAAGAGAAGGATAAATGTGGAATGACCTCACTCATAGACAGAAGTTGAGAAATAAGAACAGAAGGGGAAACACAGAGCAGAACTTGGACTGGAGTTTGGTGCACTGCACCAAGGCAAAGACTCTGGGGTGGGATGGGGGAGGGTTCAGGTCCTGGAACACGATGGCAGAGGAGGACCTAGTGGGGATGGGTTAGAGTGTCATGTGGAAAACTGAGAAATGTCACACGTGTACCAATGACTGTATTTTACTGTCACCTGTAAACCATGAATGCCCCCAATAAAGGGGAAAAAAATCCTGTCTCCCTTGGACGGGCTACAGTAGCTGATAAAGATCTTGAGAGATGACAGAGAAGCAAGCAGGTCTCCCTCGCCTCTTATACGACTCTGAATCTCAGTATTTCTTGGGTCCTGTTAAGATGGGTCGCGTGTAAGGCTGAGCCTTGTGAAAGAACTTTAAAGCAGTAAGCAGATAGAAGCTATCCACACCCCTGGGAACACAAGCATGGTCGCTACTGCTTGGTGAATGCTGGCCCATGGTGTTTGTGTGCTGTACTTCATGGACTGGAGGAAAAGTAAGACTGAAGTGATATCCTGTGTTGAGAAAGCTAATAGAAACTGGTAGCCTGCCGCACTTTCTGAGAACTTAGGATAATGACAGTGGAAAGTTGTCTGGGAGTTCAGAGGGTGAGGTAAACTGCTAGAGAAGTATAGAAAGACATGATTTTGTGTTTTGCAGCACAAATTTGGGCTTGACTGTATAGGTGAAGAGAGAAGTCTGTTACGGAAAGGTAGCAATATCAGAAGGTTGATAATTTAGAAAGATTGCTCAAGTCCCCTGGCAAGTGTTGTTTTGGTCAGGGTGGGGCTGTTGGAAACATAAGGCCAATCATTTATAGATGGATCATATAGAGAGACCCGTTAGGAACTAGGGACATTTTCCCGAGTCAGTGAAGGCAATATTGATGCCTTTTCTGGCCTTCATCACAGCCAAAGAAACCTCCACACCACACCCTTGCCCCTGGGCTCAGCATGTACTCATATGTGGGTGTAACAGCTAGAGTTTTGCCAGGGCATTTTCCCAGATGTAGATCTTTACCTGAAGGCTCTTTCATTTTTCCTACCAGTTGCTGTGTGCTAATACTGCAGCCCCCAAGCATTCGCTGGCCTCTTAGGAGGGCTGTATTAGCAACTACAGGAAGGGCGTGCTGCATGCTAACTGGCAGCCCTTGGGCAACGTATCTGTGCTGATTGATGGAGAATATAGTCATGCCCCTGCTCCCCACCTGCAGGGAAGAAGCTTTACATGTGGTGAGGCATGTCTGTAGGTCTCCCACCCCCCATTTCTTTATGTCCTATCCAATAAAATGAAAACAATGGCCTCCACAAGCAGTGGATTCATAGTGCTGGCACTGAGCCCAGCAACAACCCTGGAGACAGAGACAGAGACATCATTAGAGGCAGCAGATGGGGGGAGAAGTTGCTAGTGTCTTCCTAGGCAGTGTTAGAAATTAGAGTCCATTTCGGTTCAGTAAGAATATTGGCTCATATGGATATATCTTTTTTTCCCCCCCTCAGAGGAATATTGAAACTCTTCCAGAGAATCTTTATTTCTTGTCAAAAGAGAATCTTTTGGCCACATTGGAAAGTGTCTTGGAGAGGACGGAGGACTTCACTTATTCTGCCTACACCAGCCATGAGCACAGAGAACGCATCTTGGAACTCTCCACTCAAGCAAGAATGGCGCTGCAACAGTTAACTTCTGTGTGCATCCAAGCTGTAAGGACTCTTCCCTCTCACCCCTCACCCCATCAAAATAACTATTATAGAACATAATAGATCTTCCCTGAAGTTCTGAAAGTCTGGGAGGCTAATATAATTGCCAAGAATATGCCTGGAGTCCACAACAGGACAGGGATGCCTCACTTTTCTTCTTCCTTCTCCTTGGCCAAATTGCCCTCCTTCTCCAGCACTCAGTTCTTGATATTCCCTGGATCAGTGTTTCTCACCCTGACCAGTCTGGATACTTGGTCACTGTTACCACAACTTCCTCACCCTGTTGGCCTTGCACTTCCATCAAACTCACCTCTGGAAAATTTCCCCCCAAAGGCTTCCTCAGAGTGATGAGTAGGGAAATAGACAGTGTCAAGAAGTTCTTGACCTGAATCTTCCTGCCGATGCTAATCCAATGTGCGATTCTTAACTGTGAGGACAACCACTTCACAGACAGAATGATTTAGAAAATACATTTAGGTCTAGATGTAGTGATGACAAGGGTAGATCCAGCTGGGAGGTAAAAGACCTTTTGCCTGTGCACAGATTTCTGACCTGAGACTGGTGGGGAGCACTTTCAAACACCTGGAAATAAAATGTTTGGGCAAGAGTGGGAAAGGCTGACTTATGTGGGACCACATGGTCTCATAAAGCAAGTGGAAAGCCAAGATGAAGAGGAGAGGTCTGAGATATTTCTGGCACCATTTATTATTTCTTAGTCCTATACTGTCTCCAGAAACTTTGATGGTTGGTTTGTTGGTTGGTTAGGTGGTTGGTGGGTGGGTGGTGCGTTGGGTGGGTGGTTTGTTGGTTGGGTGTTTGGGTGGGTAGGTGGGTGGGTGGTTGGTTGGGTGGGTGGGTGGGTGGGTGGTTTGTTGGTTGGGTGGTTGGGTGGGTGGGTGGTTGGGTGGGTAGTTGGGTGGACGGTTGGTTGGTTGGGTGGGTAGGTGGGCGGGTGGTTGGTTGGGTGGGTGGGTAGTTGGGTGGACGGTTGGTTTGTTGGTTGGTTGGGTGGGTGGTTGGTTGGGTGGGTAGTTGGGTGGACGGTTGGTTTGTTGGTTGGTTGGTTGGGTGGGTGGTTGGTTGGGTGGGTAATTGGGTGGATGGTTGGTTGGTTGGGTGGGTGGGTGGTTTGTTGGTTGGTTGGTTGGGTGGGTGGTTGGTTGGGTGGGTAGTTGGGTGGACGGTTGGTTGGTTGGTTGGGTGGGTGGGTGGTTGGTTGGTTGGTTGGTTGGGTGGGTGGGTGGTTTGTTGGTTGGTTGGTTGGGTGGTTGGTTGGTTGGGTGGGTAGTTGGGTGGACGGTTGGTTGGTTGGTTGGGTGGGTGGTTGGTTGGTTGGGTGGGTGGGTGGGTGGTTGGTTGGTTGGGTGGGTAGTTGGGTGGACGGTTGGTTTGTTGGTTGGTTGGGTGGGTGGTTGGTTGGGTGGGTAGTTGGGTGGACGGTTGGTTTGTTGGTTGGTTGGTTGGGTGGGTGGTTGGTTGGGTGGGTAATTGGGTGGATGGTTGGTTGGTTGGTTGGGTGGGTGGTTGGTTGGGTGGGTAGTTGGGTGGACGGTTGGTTTGTTGGTTGGTTGGTTGGGTGGGTGGTTGGTTGGGTGGGTAATTGGGTGGATGGTTGGTTGGTTGGTTGGGTGGGTGGTTGGTTGGGTGGGTAGTTGGGTGGACGGTTGGTTTGTTGGTTGGTTGGGTGGGTGGGTGGTTGGTTGGGTGGGTAATTGGGTGGATGGTTGGTTGGTTGGGTGGGTGGGTGGTTGGTTGGGTGGTTGGGTGGGTGGTTGGTTGGATGGGTAGTTGGGTGGACGGTTGGTTGGTTGGTTGGGTGGGTGGGTGGTTGGTTGGTTGGGTGGGTAGTTGGGTGGACGGTTGGTTGGTTGGTTGGGTGGGTGGTTGGGTGGGTGGTTGGGTGGCGCGTGGGTGGTTGTTTTGCCACAGGTTATTGCTGGAGTTCAGCGCCTGTGTGACTCCACTGCTGCTAGCGGTTGTTTCTTTTTCTGTGTCTTTCACTAGAGAGTGAAAGGCAGATTGAGAGCAGCAGAGAGAGAAGAGGCAGCACACTGCTGCTCAACAACTCGTCGAGTCTCCTCCTGCAGGCGTTCCCACATGGTCCCCCAGGGCTCAAAAATAGACCTTTACACTCTACCAGTTGCACCACCTAATGGCACCCCAAAAGTACTTTAATCTGTCTAACTTCTAGCTTGGCTAGAACAGGTCTGGGTGTCTGGAGCAGAAGCTTTGGCAGGAACAGAAGAAAACAGCAGGCCGCTTCCCTGTAAATGGACTCGCGTTCACAAGTTGCGGATTTCTCCAGTGTTTTTTGTCATCACATAACTGCCGATGTTCACACCAACAGAGAAACTTAGCCAAACAGGAATGTTATCAGAGATGTCAGCAATAGTTTGTGTTTTGTTCGAGTTGTCTGTGTGATACTTGATCTGAGGTATACACTGCTTCAGTTTTAAATTCAAAGTTCAATATAAGGAATTTCTGTGAGGAAATGCTATGTTGGAAACTCAATTCCTTCAGGATGTGAATGAGCAGCTGGTACCTCTCGCATATTTCCTGAGCACTCAGCTCTCTGACTCTGCTTGCCAGATGTGTTATTTAGTGATTATTTTTTCCAATAGTTGTGCCATATATATATATATATATATATATATTTTTTTTTTGCTTCTAGGGTTATCGCTAGGGCTTGGTACCTTCATCCCAAGTCCACTGCTCCTGTTAGCCATCTTTTCTTATTGTTGTTTGCTGTTGGACAGGACAAAGAGAAATTGAGGGAGGAAGGGAAGACATAAAGGGGGATAGAAATATACACACCTGCAGACCTGCTTGACTGCTTGTGAGGTGACCCTGCAAGTGAGGAGCCGGCGGCTCGAACCAGGATCCTTGTGCTGGTCCTTGTGCTTCACACTATGTGTGCTTACTACCCCCTTCCACTACCACCCAGCCCCTACCAAGTGTTTTTTTGAAAAAAAAAATTATTTTTTTTAGGAGAGAGAGAGACTCAGAGGAAGATACAGAAAGACCAGACTGCTCAACTCTGGCCTGTGTTGGTGTGGGGGATTGAACCCGGGACCTGGGAACCTCATGGAAGTTGCTTGCAGAACCATTATGCTGTCTCCCCAGCCCTGATGAGTGCCTTTTATATGCCAGCTACAAATCTAAAGAAATTTAAGATAAAAGCTTTGCTTGCAAGCATTTTATGCTGTAGAAACTTGTGAGGAGGGTAAGGCAAGTATGCAGAAGCTTTGTACGTGCCTTTAGGAAAGGTCTGCAGACTGTGCACTGATTCTTGAAGGAGGACAAGTCTAGGCTGAGGGAGGTGAGTCAAGGAGTTGGCACAAAGGCACGGGTGTTTCACTCTGACGGACTAAAAGACTTGAAGACTTGGACCAGCGAGATAGCTCACTTGAATCATGCGCTTGCTTTGTCATGGCAACAGCTCAGGTTCAAGGCCAGCCCCACTGCACTGAAGGAAATCTCTCGCTCTGCAGCCTTTCTCTCTGTGTGTCTCTGTCTCTGTCTCTGCAGCCTTTCTCTCTCTCTCTCTCTGTCTCTGCAGCCTCTGTCTCTCTGTCTCTGCAGCCTCTGTCTCTGTCTCTGCAGCCTCTCTGTCTCTGTCTCTGCAGCCTTTCTCTCTCTCTCTGTCTCTGTCTCTGCAGCCTCTCTCTGTCTCTCTGTCTCTGCAGCCTCTCTCTCTCTCTGTCTCTGCAGCCTCTCTCTCTCTCTGTCTCTGTCTCTGCAGCCTCTCTCTCTCTGTCTCTGCAGCCTTTCTCTCTCTCTCTCTGTCTCTGTCTCTGCAGCCTCTCTCTCTCTCTATCTCTGTCTCTGCAGCCTCTCTCTGTCTCTCTCTCTGCAGCCTCTCTCTCTCTGTCTCTGCAGCCTCTCTCTCTCTGTCTCTGCAGCCTCTCTCTCTCTGTCTCTGTCTCTGCAGCCTCTCTCTCTATCTCTGTCTCTGCAGCCTCTCTCTGTCTCTCTCTCTGCAGCCTCTCTCTCTCTGTCTCTGCAGCCTCTCTCTCTCTGTCTCTGTCTCTGCAGCCTCTCTCTCTCTGTCTCTGTCTCTGCAGCCTCTCTCTCTCTCTGTCTCAGCAGCCTCTCTCTGTCTCTGTCTCTCTCTGTCTCTGCAGCCTCTCTCTCTCTGTCTCTCTCTCTCTCTCTGTCTCTGCAGCCTCTCTCTATCTCTGTCTCAGCAGCCTCTCTCTGTCTCTCTCTGTCTCTCTCTGTCTCTGCAGCCTCTCTCTATCTCTGTCTCAGCAGCCTCTCTCTGTCTCTCTCTGTCTCTCTCTGTCTCTGCAGCCTCTCTCTATCTCTGTCTCAGCAGCCTCTCTCTGTCTCTCTCTGTCTCTCTCTGTCTCTGCAGCCTCTGTCTCTCTCTGTCTCAGCAGCCTCTCTCTGTCTCTCTCTCTCTGTCTCAGCAGCCTCTGTCTCTCTCTGTCTCAGCAGCCTCTCTCTGTCTCTCTCTCTCTCTCTGTCTCAGCAGCCTCTGTCTCTCTCTCTGTCTCAGCAGCCTCTCTCTCTCTCTCTCTGTCTCAGCAGCCTTTCTTTCTGTCTCTCTCTCTCTCTGTCTCTGCAGCCTCTATCTCTCTGTCTCTCTCTGTCTCTGTCTCTGCAGCCTTTCTCTCTCTCTCTGGCTTTGTATCTGAATGAGTCAACCTGGAGAGTGAGATCCTAGAAACAGAAAAGGGATAAAAAACAAGAAAAATAAAATAAAGTAACTGAGTCTGTGTGAGCAGACCTCTGGCGTGCCAGGTATTATAAGCAGGTTCCAGAACCCAGGTTCAAGCTCTGTAGGAGGGAGCTTCAGGAGTGATGGAGCTGTGCTTTGTCTTGCTTTCCTTCCTCCTCTTCCTCCTCCTCCTCCTCCTCCTCCTCCTCCTCCTCCTCCTTCTTCTCCTCCTTCTCCTTCTCCTTCTCCTTCTTCTCCTTCTTCTTTTCCTTCTCCTTCTCCTCCTTCTTCTACCAGAGCCCTGCTCAGTTCTGGCTTATGGTGGCACTGGGGATTGAACCTGGGACCTTGGAGTCTCAGATATGAAAGTCTCTTTGCATAACCATTATGCTGTCTCCCTGCTTTGTCTTTCTTATTCTCTCCCTCTGTATTTCTCTCTGCTCAGGAAAATAAAGGGGGAAGGGGGCGGAAGGAGGAAGACTGGTAGCAGCAGTGGGTTTGTGTGCAACCACTGGACCCTAGCAATGCCTACGGTGGCAAAACACTAACACCCACAAAATGGGTGTTTCTTAGGGTTCACAGAATGATTGGAACATTTTATTTTCATTTGTAGTTAAATATTTGAATTACCAGGTTAAAAAAAAAAGATGCAAGACGGAGTTGGGCGGTGGCGCAGCAGGTTAAGCGCACGTGGCACAAAGCACAAGGACCGGCATAAGGATCCCAGTTCGAGCCCCCGGCTCCCCACCTGCAGGGGAGTCGCTTCACAGGTGGTGAAGCAGGTCTGCAGGTGTCTGTCTTTCTCTCCCCCTCTCTGTCTTCCCCTCCTCTCTCCACTTCTCTCTGTCTTATCCAACAACGATGACATCAGTAACAACAACGATAAAAACTACAACAATAAAACAAGGGCAACAAAAGAGAATAAATCAATAAATATTTTTTTAAAAAGATGCAGTAACACTAGATATATATGTTAACATTTTACAGCAAAGCAAGAAAACAAAGAGCATTGGTGAGGAGCTGGAACTCAGCATGTTGAAGGTCAGCCACAGCCTCAGTGAGCTCCGGAAACAAGTAAGTGTGGTTGGAATCTAAAATCATCTCTCTGAACTTTTTTTTTAAGCTTATTTTTGTATGCTGTGGTCTATGTGAACTGTATTAGGATTAGTGTGATGAGAAAATGATATTATAAGTTTTCCTTTGACCGTCTTAGCTTGAATTCACCGCTCTTTATTGTCCTCAAAACTTACACCTGGGGGCCGGGCTCCCCACCTGCAGGGGAGTCGCTTCCCAGGCGGTGAAGCAGGTCTGCAGGTGTCTGTCTTTCTCTCCCCCTCTCTGCCTTCCCCTCCTCTCTCCATTTCTCTCTGTCCTATCCAACAACAATACCAGCAGCAACAATGTAAACAAACTGGCCTCTAGGAGCAGTGGATTCGTGGTGCAGGCATTGAGCTTCAGCCAAAAAAAAAAAAAAAACACACCAAAAACTTATAGCTGAATGGTCATACATCATCTTGTAAGATTGATTTTTAATTTTTCTTTTGTTGACTTTATTGGGGAAATATTTTTTAAATTTTTAAATATTTTTATTTATTTACTACTGGGTAGAGAAAAAGGGAAATTGAAAGGGGATAGAGAGACACCTGCACCTCTACTTCACCACTCAAAAAACTTTCCCCTGCAGGTGGGGACCAGGGGCTTGAACCTGGGCCCTTGTGTACTGTAAAGTTTGTGCTCAACCGAGTGTGCTACACCACCACTCAGTCCCCAGAGAAATAATTTACATGATGGTATGACACAAGTACAATTTTCTTTTCCTTTTTGATTTTATGTTTTTGTTTTTAGATGGAGACAAAGAAGGAGAGAGAGAGAGAGAGAACTTGAAAGAAACCGCAGAACTGAATTTTCCTTCATGACAGAAGCCTGCTTGAGCCTGGGCTGCATATGTAGCAAAGCTGCAAACTTTCCTTTCTTTGTTTCTTTGTTTCTTTGTTTCTTTGTTTCTTTGTTTCTTTTTTTTTGTTTGTTTGTTTCCAGGGTTATTGCTGGGGCTCAGTGCCTGCACCACGAATCCACTGCTCCTTGAGACCATTTTTTCCCCTTTTGTTGCCCTTGTTGTGTTTTTTTTTTTTTTATCACTGTTGTGGCTATTATTATTATTGTCATTGTTGCTATCCTTGGATAGGACAGAGAGAAATGGAGAGAGGAGGGGAAGACAGAGAGGGGGAGAGACAGACAGACACCTGCAGACCTGCTTCACCGCCTGGGAAGCGACTCCCCTGCAGGTGGGGAGCCGGGGGCTCCAACTGGGATCCTTAACTCAGTCCTTGCACTTTGTGCCATGTGCGCTTAACTCGCTGCGCTACCGCCCGACTCCCTGCAAACTTTTCAAGTGAACTTATTCACCAGCCCAGTTCAATTGCTTTTTTTTTTTTTGAAAAAAAAATTTGTATGTATATATGTATGTATTTTTTTCATTACTGGGGGATTAATTGTTTACAGTCCACAGTAAAATACAGTAGCTGGTCCACGTGTCACATGTCTTAGTTTTCCACACCACACTCTAACCCCCGCCCAGGTCCTCCTCCGCCATCATGGTCCAGGACCTCCACACACCTCCCCTCCCCATGCCATTTATTTTGTTGTTGTTGTTGTTACTGGAGCACTACTCACTCAGCTCTGTCTTATGGTCCAGCTGGGGACTGAAACTGGGCCCTCAGAGTCTCAGGCATTAAAGTTGTTTGCATGACCATTATACTGTCTCCCCAGCCCAATTATAATACCCCCCTCCAGAAAGGATACAAAATGAAAAGCCTGAGCTAGGGAGGCTACTCGAAGTCCTCAGTTCACTACCTGACATCTCGTGAGAAAGAAATTAAACGAGTGAAATTTAGACCAGCTGTTTTTCAAGGGGGAGGTGAGAGGTTTGGAGATGAGGACACTGGGGCCCTGCTGAGGAAAATGGAGAAAGACTTGAATTGGTGGTGGGAGTGGTACTCAGACACCTCTCCCAAGAGGAGGAGAAGCTGTACTGGGCTGGAGAGAGATTTATAATTGGTTGATTTTAGTTATCTTATAAGGTCCTGACAGATAAACAAATTTTTTTACATTCCTATGTGACTTCTAGTTTCCAGAGGAGAGTTCATTTAATGTCTTTGTTTCTGACTGTAATTATCCTCACTTGCTTGGAGGCGCGTAGTGCTCTATTGTTAATATTCCAGAAAGCCCTGTACTCTGAATCAACATTGGAGTTCTTCCAGGAAAAAAAAAATTGCTCATTCAAATTGGATTAATTCAAAGTCAGACTTCTCTTCTGGACAGCATTAAAACAAATGGTCTCTTTCTTGAGAACTCTACAATAGCCGATTGCATAATTTGAAAAAAAGGGGGGGAGGAGGATAAGGAGAACAACAGAGCTCAGAGTTAGTGTTACCCCAAAGATCTCTCGTTGGAGTGAGCCTTGCTTACAATCAAATGCAGTTCTGGGACTTTGCTGCTGCTGTTTTAGCTCTTGTCTCCCCAGGCAGCTGAGAGTCCTGTTGAGCGCCTGGAGCGGCAAGCCCCCCTCCCCAGGGAAGATGGCTCTGGTCCACCTGGGTGTCTGGTGTCTGGTGTCTGCTAGGTGGCTTCTCCCTGCGGTAGTGTAGGTGTCTGGGAAGCTCTCGTTGGGTATCTAAGTGAGCCTCACATTGATTCTTCATTCCCCCAAAAGTCAACAAAGTGTTTTAAAAAATGGTTTTAAAACTTACTAATGGTCAAGAACTGCCACATCATTTGCTCCGAGTACTCTGAACAGCATGCTGTAACGCTGCATTCCTCATCACCTTCAGAAACTGTGGGACAGTGCTTGAGGAAAGAAGCCATGTGAGCAAGGGAGCTACCACGTAGATGGGGGCATGAATGTCCTGTACCATGGCCATCAGCTGCTGGAGAGCCAATGTTCTTCTTTTTTTGTATGACATTTATTTTTATTTATTTATTATTGGATAGAGAGAGGAAAATTGAGAGGGAAGGGGGAGGGGAGATAAAGAGGGAGAGCTAGGAGTTGGGCAGTAGCGCAGTAGGTTAAGCGCACGTGGTGCAAAGCGCAAGGGCCAGTGTGAGGATCCCGGTTCGAGCCCCCGGGATCCTTGTGCAGGTCCTTGAGCTTCTCACTATGTGCTCTTGACCTGGTGTACCACTGCCCGGCCCCGACAAAATAACTTTTAGAAAGATGTTGAAATCACTCTTGCACTTGAGAGAACTCACAGACGCCCCAGAGGTACAAGATCTCCAGGGTCACCACAGGGAAATCTTCACTTTTTTTTTCTTTTTTTAAAATATTTATTTATTTATTTATTTATGAGAGGGATAGGAGAGAAAGAACCAGACATCACTCTGGCACATGTGCTGCCAGGGATCGAACTCAGAATCTCATGCTTGAGAGTTCAATGCTTTGTCCACTATGCCACCTCCTGGATCACGGGAAATCTTCACTTTGTCTGCAACTGCTAACACAGAAATACCTTGCACTTGCTGCTTTTTTTTTTTTTAATATAAACTATTATAACTGTTACACATTTTCCAGTTTTTCTAAATTTTTATTTATAAAATGGAAATACTGACAAGACCACAGGATAAGAGGGGTACAACTCCACACAATTCCCACCGCCAGAACTCCCTATCCCATCCCCTCCCCTGATAGCTTTCCTATTCTTTTTTCTAATATTCTTTATTCCCTTTTGTTGCCCTTCTTGTTTTTATTGTTGTAGTTATTACTGTTGTTGTTATTGATGTCATCATTGTTAGATAGGACAGAGAGAAATGGAGAGAGGAGGGGAAGACAGAGAGAGGGGAGAGAAAGACCACCTGTGAAGCGACTCCCCTGCAGGTGGGGAGCTGGCGGCTCAAACTGGGATCCTTATACCTTGTGCTTTGCGCCACCTGTGCTTAACCCGACTCCCGCTTTCCTATTCTTTATCCCTCTGGGAGCATGGACCCAGGGTCATTGTGGGATGCAGAAGGTGGAAGGTCTGGCTTCTGTCATTGCTTCCCCACTGAACATGGGTGTTGGCAGGTGGATCCACACTCCCAGCCTGTCTCTCTCTTTCCCTAGTGGGGCAGGGCTCTGGGGAAGCAGAGCTCCAGGACATATTGGTGGGGCCGTCTGCCCAGGGAAGTCTGGTTGGCATCATGGTAGCTCCTGGAACCTGGTGGCTGAAAGATAGTTGATAGAAAATGGAACAAATTGTTGACTCATCATGAACCTAAAGACAAGAATATTGCAGGTGAAATTTGGGGTCCCCATTTTGGAAAAAGCTAGTAGGTCTGTTTTAGGTCTAGTCCAAGGGGCCCATGATGCAACTAACATTTTCCAGTTTTTATGAAGTGTTAAGTTGCAAAGCCTTGTGGTTCCTGTCTTTGCTTTATCAACTTCTCTGTACACACACTCTGCAGCTTCACAGCACAGCGACTCAACTGGCAGCTGACCTGCTGAAACACCAGGCTGACCATGTGATCCTAAAAGCATTAAAACGCACTGGAGTAGAAGGGGATCTAGAAGGCCTGGCTGAATATGCCTGCAAGCTCTCTGAACAGAAAGAACAGCTTGTTGAGGTAAGGTATCAATTTTCATATTAAAATCACAGTTAATGATAAGTGTGGCATCATAACATCATATTAACATGGTTTTTGTTAATTTATGTGAGCATTCTCTTCTTTGGAATTTTCTTTTTATTCTCTCTCTTTTTTTAATTTGGAGTTTGAGATTTCTTCTGTTGTTACAATAACGAGGCCTGTAAACCAAAACAAAATTCCAGAGCCCACAAATATACTTCTTTTTAATGTTTTAATGTCCATTTATTTATATACTTCTTTTTAATGTTTTAATGTCCATTTATTTGTTTTGGATAGAGAGAAATTGCAAAGGAAGGAGTTGCTGGGGGCAGGGAGAGAGAGCAAGATTGCCGTAGCACTGCTCTGCCACTTGAGAAGCTCCCTCAACCTAACACACCCCCGCTGGAAGGGACCAGGGGCTCGAACCTGGGTGCTTGCGCATTGTAACATGTGATCTGGGGCCCTGGCGGTGGCACACCCAGCTAAATGTACATATTACCACAGCCAAAGACCTGGGTTCAAGCCCCTGGTTTCTACCAACAGGGTGGATGCGTCACTGGTGGTGATGCAGGCTTGCAGGCGTCTCCCTTTCTCTCTTCCTATCTCCCCTCTCTTCTGAATTCCTATCTTTCCTATATAATAAAAAATAGCAAAGCAGAAGGAAATCATGGCTGCTAGGAGTGGTGGATTCATAATGCTGGCACCAAGATCCAACAATAACCCTGGTAAAATAAATAAGTAAATAAACAAGCAGATAAATAAATATGTGGTCTGTGCTGTAGCTGGGTGCCCACAAATAGAGTTCCTAATCTCCTTGTCATTATTATCTTCAAGAGGTTAGATCCTGGAGTATAGCAACTGACATACATTGAGGATGTTATCACTGTTTGAATTTGTAAAGCCTTAGTTGGAAGGAGACAGGACATTTAGAATAATTTAGGGGCCAGGTGGCAGTGCACCTGATTGGGCGCACATGTTACAATGTTCAAGGACCCAGGTTCAAGCCCCTGGTCCCCACCTGCAGGGTGCATGCTTCACGAGTAGTGAAGCAGGGCTGCAGGTGTCTCTCTGTCTCCCTCTCTACTTACCCCATCCCCTCTCGATTTCTGGCTGTCTCTATCCAATAAATGAATAAAGATAATAAAAACTAATTTATTTAAAAAGAATTGTAAGAAGGTTTGACAAACAAGCTGATTACAGTTGCACAGACAGAGTGTAGGGACTGGGATTATGGGGGGGGGAGTGGCAGAGCTGGACCCACTGCGAGGTTCCATGTAGAGACTGGGGTTAGGGGGGCAGAGCTGGGCCCACTGTGAGGCTCTGTGTAGGGACTGGGGTTAGGGGGACAGAGCTGGGCCCACTGTGAGGTTCCATGTAGAGACTGGGGCTAGGGGGGCAGAGATGGGTCCACTGTGAGGTTCCATGTAGAGACCGGGGCTAGGGGGGCAGAGCTGGCCCACTGTGAGGCTCTGTGTAGAGACTGGGGTTGGGGGGCAGAGCTGGCCCACTGTGAGGCTCCATGTAGAGACTGGGGCTAGGGGGGCAGAGCTGGGCCCACTGTGAGGCTCCGTGTAGAGACTGGGGTTGGGGGGCAGAGCTGGGCCCACTGTGAGGTTCCATGTAGAGACTGGGGCTAGGGGGGCAGAGATGGGTCCACTGTGAGGTTCCATGTAGAGACCGGGGCTAGGGGGGCAGAGCTGGCCCACTGTGAGGTTCCGTGTAGAGACTGGGGTTGGGGGGCAGAGCTGGGCCCACTGTGAGGTTCCATGTAGAGACTGGGGCTAGGGGGGCAGAGCTGGCCCACTGTGAGGTTCCATGTAGAGACTGGGGTTAGGGGGGCAGAGCTGGCCCACTGTGAGGCTCCATGTAGAGACTGGGGTTGGGGGGCAGAGCTGGCCCACTGTGAGGCTCCATGTAGAGACTGGGGTTGGGGGGCAGAGCTGGGCCCACTGTGAGGTTCTGTGTAGAGACTGGGGCTAGGGGAGCAGAGCTGGCCCACTATGAGGCTCTGTGTAGGGACTGGGGTTAGGGGAGCAGAGCTGGGCTGACTGCGAGGTTCAGACTGGTAGACTGAGGAGTGGTAACTTGGAGTAGAAGGGCAGAGAGTCAGCTTGACAGGTTGTGATTTTTAGGGGTAGAAACAAAGTCAGCCCAAGGCAAGCTCAGGGAAAGAGAAAAACAAAAGGACTTCCTCTCCTCACCCTTCTCTGCCAGACAGAGTGAATCTGGGAGATCAGTCTCCCAGGGCAGAGAGCAGGTTTGAGAGGAAGGATGTGCAGGGGCAAAGAGAAGGCATGCCACAAAATACTCTTTCTCTGCACGTTTCCTGTTGAGCCCGAATGTCCATGGTGGAGTGTTAGAGCCCGCCAGAATGCCATGGGCACGTAAGATGCTTATGGGAGGGCCCGGTGCTTTGTCTACTGTGCTGCCTCCCAGGCTGGGTAGTATGTTGAGTCCTCACTTAACTCCTGCTCGGTTTCTAGAGAATCTATAATAATCACAACAACGTACAAATTTACTTTTAATGATTGTGCTCTCATAAATAATGCCTAATAATAAAGCTCCAGAAAGCTCTAAGTATAAAGTGTCAACTATAAAATAACAGCATGTACTATGAAGGCGAGTCGCATGAATGTTGGATGACGGAAATATTTCCCTGCAGACCTGCCGATTGTTACGTCATGTGTCAGGAACCGAACCTCTTGAGATAGCCTGTGTCCATGCGGAGGAGACGCTTCAGGTGACTGGCCAACAGGTGAGCTCTGTGTCAGCTCCTGCTGCTAGCTAGTGCCTGGTCTCAGCATCATAACAAATTGGGTGTACGGGAGATGTGGCTGCTTCTGCGTAACCAGAGGCTGAGTCCACTCTGTCTGTAGCGCCTGCTACGTTGTCTGTGCCAATGTCTATTGTTTTGAGTAGCAGTGGAAAAATACTCATGTACTGATTCCGCTCCTAGATATTTCTTTGTACATTTTTTTAAAGAAATTTTAAAATGTATTTATTTATCCCCTTTTGTTACTCTTGTTGTTTTATTGTTGTAGTTATTGTTGTCGTCATGTTGGATAGGACAGGGAGATATAGAAAGAAGAGGGGAAGAGAAAGACACCTGCAGACCTGCTTCACTGCCTGTGAAATGACTCCCCTGCAGGTGGGGAGCCAGGGGCTCGAACCGGGATCCTTATGCCGGCCCTTGCGCTTTGCGCCACCTGCGCTTAACCCGCTGTGCTACAGCCCGACTCCCCTCTTTGTACATTTTTACTGACTGGACAGTTAGGGAATTTCATTAAGTTTGATTTGGTTGGCGGATTATATTTTGAAGTAGGAGCTAACATATCATTTCTTTATTTTATTTTTTATTATCTTTATTTATTTATTGGATAGAGACAGTCAGAAATTGAGCAGAAGGGAGAGACAGAGAGGGAAAGAGACAGAAATACACCTGCAACCCTGCTTTACCTCTCACAAAGCTTTCTCCCCCCGCAGGTGGGGACCGGGGGCTCGAATCTGGATCCTTGAGCATTGCAACATGTGCGCTCAACCAGGTGCACCACCACCCAGCCCCAAACACATCATTTCTGTTAAATCTCAGATCAGAAAGTGTACAAAGTCCCAGAACGGCCATCCATTTTTCTGCCTCTATTCCAAATAGTATCTGCCACCTGTGTTCCTTGTGTTTGTGCGATTACTACATGGAAGAGAAACATTCCTTCCTTGTGTATTCATCACGTGCCCGCCTATGTACAGTAAACCCCTACGCCCTCCTCCCCTTCTGCCTCAGCCTGCCAACACAGTCAGGACGTCTTTCATACACACAGACAGCTCTCCGTGGCAGTAGTATGGTCGCAGCCTCCTCCTCCCCCTTCTTCTTGTTCCCCCAACTTCCCCTTTCCTGTAGGTAGACACAGAGAAGCGGAGACAGAGAGCAAAAGGCACCACAGCCCTGAAGCTTCCTTCGGTAGCGTGGGGGCTGGACTCAAGCCTGGGCCCTTGAGCGGCAAAGGCAGAGAGAGGGGGCTGTCTTGTTGACCCTCCGACTAACTTCTTTCTTAGTGATGGCACAGGTTTCTTACGACTTGTGACCTAGAGCCCTAGGACCTCAGAATCCCTGCTCACCTGAACCAGCCATCTCAGCACCCTCAGATGGGGAAGAGAAAGAGAGCTGAGGGGCACGCAGGAGGCCTGGGCGGGCCAGGCTCGGAAGCCCCTCTCACAGCCGAGTGGACGGGACTCAGTCCAGCGTCCTACCCCGCATCATGGGGGAATATCACCTAGCCATGCGTTCACAGGGCAGACACAGTATTTGACGGGAACTTAGCAGTCTCAGCAGTAGTCCGTCTTTAACTCAGCCTTTATGTTGGCATGTGAAAGTGCCAGGCTGGGTTCTCGGGGACAGGTCACTTGTCAGTGTGATATGCTGATAAAAGCCTGAACTTTGAGTCAGGCTGATCTTTTTCTATTATTATTATTATATTTATTTTCCCTTTTGTTGCCCTTGTTTTTTATTGTTGTGGTGGTTATTGTCGTTGTTGGACAGGACAGAGAGAAATGGAGAGAGGAGGGGAAGACAGAGAGGGGGAGAGAAAGACAGACACCTGCAGACCTGCTTCACCGCCTGGGAAGTGAACCCCCCCCCCCGCAGGTGGGGAGCTGGGGGCTCGAACAGGGATCCTTATGCTGGTCCTTGTGCTTCGTGCCACCGACTCCCCAGGCTGATCTTAGTTCATTTATTAGCTGTATATGAACTGGTTGTATGTTACTTTTTTTTTTTTTTTTTTTTTTTTTACCTCCAGAGTCATCGCTGGGACTTGGTGTCTGCACTATGAATCCACTGCTCCTGGCGGCCATCTTTTTCCCACTGTTATTGCTGTTGTTGTTGTTGCTGTTGTTGGATAAGATAGAGAGAAACCCAGAGAAGAGGGAAAGTCAGACTGGGAGAGAAAGATAGACACCGGCAGACCTGCCTCACTGCTTGCAAAGCAACCTCCCTACAGGTTGGGAGCCGGGGGCTTGCGCTTCACACTATGTGAGCTTAACTTGGTGCGCTACCACCCACCACCACCACCCTTTTTTTTTTTTTTTTTTTGACTGAGCAGTAACTATGAATATGAATCCTGCTGTGGAAATGACTGTTGGAACAGTCTTCCTTAGCACAGAGTAATTTCTGCCTGAATAACCGTGTAGAGTAACGCATACCCTGTCTGTACCGCAGACGACAAGGAACAGCCAGTGTTGTCTTTCTACTTATCTCCCCTTGGCTCAAAGGGGAGCTTCAACGTCAAAATGGCTTCACCACTGCTTACTGAGTGGACTTGGACAGCAGAGTCACATTTGGTCTCTCGTCTGACTGTGAGCCAGGAGTTTGGAATTCATACCTGTGCCTGTTATGTCTCTTCAGATTATTTCTGCTGCAGAAACACTGGCGTTGCACCCATCAAGCAAGATCGCTAAGGAGAACCTAGACGTGTTCTGCGAAGCCTGGGAGTCCCAGCTCAGTGACATGTCCACACTGCTAAGAGAGATCAATGACGTGTTTGATGGAAGGCGAGGTGAGAGACCGCCCCCCCATATCTTGAAAGATGACTATCGTTTTACTATAAAGCTATTTGCTTCTTAATGTCAAAGGTCAGGTTCAAAATAAGTTAATTTGTTATAACCCAACGGGGCTAAGTTTACAATCAGATATCTCATCACAGAAAACATGAAAATCTGTCTCCTTTATTCTAGTAAGTAAGCAGAACAGTCTGTTCTACATGAGCATAGACATTTTTGCTTATCTCAATGACATCATTTAGTCTTCGTGTAGAATTTGTCATTCTGTATTTTCTTGAAATCGTTTTCTTTAACTCTGACACAAAGATTGTCCTGTAATAAAACAGTCTGATTTATTTTTCCTAAGTTCATAATGAAATGAATGAAGCCATTTGGTTTTTAAGTTACTTTCCTTCCATTTGGATGGAATCTCTTTCCCTGATGACTGCACGCAGCATGCCGTGCAGTGGGTAAGTTCCTTGTTGTTTCTACAACATCTAGAAAAGCATCCGGTGGGGTAGTGGGAAGCATGCTTTTCATTCCAATATTCATGTCACCTGTCAGTTCTCATGCCTCACCGCACTGTGTGTCTTGTTACTCATCTTTACATGTTTTTATATTTTTCCCTTTCAAATGACTTCTTAGTACCAAGCGTGCTTATTTTAAAATCATGAGATGTAATTAAAATCACAGTAACATCAGATTATATATATATATTTTTAACTAAATAAGAACACTTAAACATTTCATATTTTAAATGTATTTATATAGGGTGAATATCAGTTTACTTAAAATCTGAAAATATAAAACTTTGTAAAATATAACATGTAGTAAATATATTTAGATAATAATATTTAAATAAATATATTTTCTGCTTTTTACATTTAAAAATTTCTGCATTTGCTAGTCTGAAAGATGGATCATTTTGAGACTTTGGTAACATTTGTAGTTGCATGCATTTTTATATGAGGCACGTTCCATTTGTTAAAGAAAGGAATTACCATTTAAAAAGGATACTCACTTATTAAAGGAGTTGTTTAAGAAATGGAGATCTGGTGGTCCGTGAGGTAGTACAATGGATAAAGAACTGGACTCTCAACTATGAGGTCCAGAGTTCAATCCCCAGCAACACATGAACCAGAGTGATGTCTGGTTCTTTCTCTCTCTCCTATCTTGCTCATGAATAAATAAATTCTTCAGAAAGAAAGAAAGAAAGAAGGGAAGAAAGAGGGAGGTGGAGCTACGAGCAGCAGATCGCTTTCTCTCCTCTCCTCTCCTCTCCCGGATCAACTAGGAATACCAAAGGAGACCACCCGGACCGAAAACAAGACAGGACTATAATGACCACAGGAACCCAGTAAATCACCCGTGAGTACAAACACGCGTGGCTGGTGATAGAGAGGAGAGAGGGGCCTAAGGAGAGATTAAGTGACTGCTAACAGTTCGACAGTCTGTCAGTGGAGACACCACCTCCAGTCTGCTCCACCAACAAGGGGACAGCTGGAGGGAGGAAAGGACTCCCCAGAGACTCACCAAGTACAACTGAGTCTCCATTGCTACTACCCTCAGAATCTGGAGCAGCAACAGGGAGGGATACCAGGGGACAGAGATCTAACCAGGAAACTCAGGAGAAGACCTATACCTCGGTGGCATAGCTGAAGGGCTGTGAAAGTCTCTTTGCATAACCACTGGATTATCTCTGCCACACCCTGCTTTATCTCTTGGTCAGGAGTCATTGATTAAGCCAAGAAGCCTATTGATAGTTTAAAAGCCCTCAGGCTACCATAGCCTACAGGGGAAAAAAAAAAAGGCTTTTACACCACTGAACTCCAACTCAGGGATTGAAAAAACTGTTAACTTATATAAAATGGTTAAAACAACAAGAAAAAATAATGGAGACTCGAACCAGGACAAGAGTCCAGCTAAAAGTCTTCCAGAGGGTGAAGCACAAAACAACGAGTTCAACATCCAAACATTAGCTAAGGAAATAATAACAGGAGTGAGTAAAGAATTTGAAAAAATTGTAATCAGAACTGCAGGAACAACAAATGAGAATATGGAAGAAAATTCTAATAATCTCATGGTTATTAGAGAGCTGAAAGCTGAAATTGCTGAGCTAAGAAGGCAACTAGCTGCACAAGCTAAAACAGTATCAGAGCAGGGCAACAAAATAGATGAACTCCAGAAAGCAGTAGAGGGCAGAGAGAATAGAATCAATGAGGCTGAAGACAGAATTAGCAAGATTGAGGATGAATTAGAGACAACTAAAGAAGAAGTAAGAGATCTCAAAAAGAGATTAAGAGATGCTGAAAACAACAACAGAGTCCTATGGGATGACTTCAAAAGAAACAATATACGCATTATTGGCTTACCAGAGGAAGAAAGAGAAGGGGAGGAAGAAAGCGTTCTCCAGGCCATAATAGCTGAAAATTTCTCTAGTCTAGACAACACCAAAGACATAAAGATTCAACAAGCCCAGAGGGTCCCAAACAGAATTAACCCAGACCTAAAGACACCAAGACATGTCATACTTAGATTGGAAAGGAATAAGGATAAAGAAAGGATCCTCAAGGCTGCAAGAGAAAAACAAAGAGTCACCTACAAAGGAAAACCCATAAGATTAGCAGCAGACTTCTCCATACAAACACTACAGGCCAGAAGAGAATGGCAAGATATCTATCGAGTGCTCAATGAGAAAGGCTTTCAGCCAAGAATACTATATCCTGCTAGATTGTCATTCAGACTAGATGGAAGCATCAAAGCCTTCTCAGAAAGGAAGAAAGAAAGAAAGAAAGAAAGAAAGAAAGAAAGAAAGAAAGAAAGAAAGAAAGAAAGAAAGAAAGAAAGAGGGCACCAGGTGGTGGCCCAGCGGGTTAAGCGCACGTGGCGCAAAGCGCAAGGACCGGCGTAAGGATCCCGGTTCGAGCCCCCGGCTCCCCACTTGCAGGGGAGTCACTTCCCAGGCGGTGAGGCAGGTCTGCAGGTGTCTGTCTTTCTCTCCCCCTCTCTGTCTTCCCCTCCTCTCACCATTTCTCTCTGTCCTATCCAACAACGACATCAATAACAACAATAATAAGAAAAGCAACAATAAACAAGAAGGGCAACAAAACGGAAAAAAATTTTAAAAATTTAAAAAAATAAAAAGAAAGAAATGTAGATCTGAACCCCACCTCTTCAGAGCCCTACCCCACTAGGGAAAGACAGAAACAGGCTAGGGGTATGGATCTGCCTGTCAGCACCCATGTCCAGCAGAGAAGCAGTGACAGAAGCCAGAACTCCCACCTTCTGCTCCCCATAAAGAACTTGGGTCCAGACTCCCGAAGAGATAAAAATAGGGAAGCTTCCAATGGAGGGGATGGGACAGGGAACTCTGGTGCTGGGAATTGTACCCCTCTTATTCCACAATCTTATCAATCATTATTAAATTCTGTAATTACAAAAGGATTAAAATGCAAGAAAGAAAGAAAAAGAAATGGAGGTCTATGGTACAGTGTGGTAAAGAGTACCAGGCCTAGGAAGTTGGAGTATTCATACGATCCAGCTCTTTGTCCAGCTGGGTTTGGCAAGGACCCCGCCCCCCAAACCCCAGGCCTGCGTGTCTTCTCAGCCACGGCAGACGTCTGCGCTAACCCAGAGCCCCCAGACGGCTCTAGTGTCAGGAACTCGATCGAGAGCCACCCATCCTGCCTGCCTCTTTTTCAGAATCAGAAGAATGGCAGTCTGGTGGTAGTGCCACTGGTTAAGCGCAAAGCACAAGGACCGGCTTAAGGAACCCAGTTTAAGCCCCTGCTCCCCACCTGCAGGGGAGTCGCTTCCCAGGCGGTGAAGCAGGTCTGCAGGTGTCTGTCTTTCTCTCCCCCTCTCTGTCTTCCCCTCCTCTCTCCATGTCTCTCTGGCCTTTCAACAATGACGTCATCAATAAGAACAACAATAACTAAAACAGTAAAACAACAAGGGCAACAAAAGGGAATGAATAAATTTTAAAAAAAGAAAATTGAAAAAAAAACTTTAAAAAAAGAATCAGAAGAATATTGTCTTCCGACACTTTCATTTGCGGGGGGCATCCTTAGTCCATGAGAGTGTGGGAGCGGCCCTCAGTTTTGGCGTGAGAACTGGCGCCAGCAGCACTCGTAGAAGAATCCAATCCCGTGTGTGCTGTGAGAGCTCCACTGGTGAGGGTTCAGCCTTTCTGACCAGACGGTGGCTCCTGGCCCGCCAGTGCTGTCTCCTCTGCCAGGGCAGTGCTCAGCTCAGTGCAGGCTTCGCCCATACTGTTTTCAGTGCTGGATAAGTTATTGCTTCCTTTTATGAGGACTTGGAGATTGTCTGGTTCATCAGGTCTTATATTTCTTTGCCTGTGACGCAGTTAGTTCACTGTAATCTGCATCTGGAAAGGAAGCTGAATTCCTCTCTTCTTTCTTTCTTTCTTTTTTTTTTTTCTTGCGTCCAGGGTTATTGCTGGGACTCAGCACCTGCACCATGAGTCCACTGTTCCTGGAGGCCATTTTTCCCTTTTGTTACCCTGGTTGTTTTACCATTGTGGTTATTATTATCGTTGTTATTGATGTCATTGTTGTTAGATAGGACAGAGAGAAATGGAGAGAGGAGGGGAAGACAGAGAAGTGGATAGAAAGACACCTGCAGACCTGCTTCACCGTCTGAGAAGCGACCCCCCTGCAGGTGGGGAGCCGGGCCTCAAACCGGGATCCTTATGCCGGTCCCTGCGCTTTGTGCCACGTGCGCTTAACCCGCTGCGCTACCACCCGGCCCCCTGAATTCCTCTCTTCTAAGCTCCGTGACAAGGCGTGTAAGTCTTTGTCCTCTTTGTGTTTGCAGTTCTAGACAATCCAAAGCCGGGCTGTTGTGTCTCCATTTTGGTCTGGGTTTTCTGAGCTCCCACGTGAGCAGTCTGTGAGGTTACAGAGCAGCTGTGTTTGCAGGCACGTGTCCTGATTTCAACTCCTAGGCATCGCATACGCCAGAGGAATGCTCTGGTTTTCTCTGCTGCGAATCGACAAATAAATAAATGTTTGAAAGTTCCATTTAAAGAAAAAGGCGTTCAGGTCCTGAGTCTGAGTCGCGTTGCCGTGGTCTCAGTCTTGTCTTGGCCTCTCTCTCTCTCACTCCCTGGCTATCAATCTGCAGTTATGAAACATGAAAGGGAGCTGGGTGGTGGTGCACCAAGTTAAGTGCACAGAGGTCGATCTTTTCTTCCCCTCTCTACCTCCCCCTTGCCTCTCAGTTTCTCTCTGTCCTGTCCAATAAAATGGAAACAATGGCCTCCAGGAGCAGCGGATTCAAAGTGCCGGCACTTCTTCTTCTAGCGTTTGCCCTTCTTCCGTAGCCAGTCAACAGCGTCAGGTTGAGCCTGATGTCAAGTTTCGAGACCTCCTTTGAATCTGGAGAGGTGGCAGTCGTTGACTGAGCCCCAGCGATAACCCTGGAGACAAAAAAAAGAAAAGAAAAGGAAAGAAAAGTTGACCCCAGAGCAATGAAATGTACAAGGCTCCAGCAGTGGGTGGAAGAAAGGTTTTTTATTTTAATTGTTGTATTCTTTATTTATTTACTGGATAAAGGCAGTCAGAAACTGAGAGGGGGAGACAGAGAGGGAGAGAGACAGCTACACCCTGCAGCCCTGCCTCACTGCTTGCAGCCAGGTCCTAGTGCTTTCTGCAACCACCCAGCCTCTTGAAAAGTGTTTTATACCAGTTGTTTGTTTGTTTGTTTTTCCTTTCTCTCTCTCTCTCTCTCTACCATTTAGCTGCTGTTCTCTGTCTTAATCTTGGCTCAGTTGTTGAACAGCAGTAACTAGCAAGCTTGAGACAGGATTTCTTTTAATAAATACTGGCCAAGTTCTTCAAAGCAAGCAAGCAAACAACCAGCCCGCCCAAGTTCTGCTTCTCGATGTGGGGTTGCTTCCTCCCCTACAATCCATGCCCGGGGACAGAACTACATCAGCACTGACAGCCAGGCTGTGACGCAGACTACTGTCTCAGCTACTCCCTTCACGTTTCACACCTGTCAGCTGGGGCTTATTTCCCCTCGGGGCAGGGAAATAACTCACTGGGATAATTCCCACTGCTCTGCCATGTGCGTGACCCAGGTTCGAACCCAGCCCTCCTCCCCCCATTGAAGGAGCTTTGATTCTGTGTCTTTTATACTCTCTTCCTCTGCCTTCATCTGTCTTTATGTAAGAAGATTGTCGTAGGGCGGGAGTAGATAGCATAATGGTTATGCAAATAGACTCTCATGTGCCTGAGGCTCCAAAGTCCCAGGTTCAATCCCCTGCACCACCATAAACCAGAGCTGAGCAGTGCTCTGTTAAAAAAAAAAAAAAAAAAAAGATTGTCATAACCCCCCTAAAAGGCGTGTGAGGACTAAGTAAATTAGTCCATATGCTAGAGCACAGTAAGTTCTCAACAAATGTTATTCTCAGCAGTCTCATAATCTTTCTTTTTTTATATTTATTTATTTGTTTTCCCTTTTGTTGCTCTTGTTGTTTTATTGTTGTAGTCATTATTGTTGTCGTTGTTGTTGGATAGGACAGAGAGAAATGGAGAGAGGAGGGGAAGACAGAGAAGGGGAGAGAAAGACAGACACCTGCAGACCAGCTTCACCGCCTGTGAAGCGACTCCCCTGCAGGTGGGGAGCCGGGGGCTCGAACCGGGATCCTTCCGCTGGTCCTTGTGCTTTGCACCACCTGCGCTTACCCCACTGTGCTGCCGCCCGACTCCCTCTCATAATCTTTCTTACTGTGAAGCCATATAGCTTGTGAGGAGGCATTGAGGTCGTCATTCCCCTGCAGGCTCAGTCTCTTGTTTTCCAACCTCCTGCTCCCCTGTCCCCGTTCCCTCAGTCTGGGGGCTCTTTGTGACTAGCCTGACCTGAAGTAGATCTCTTTCTCTCTTTCTCTCTGTTCCTGTGTTACAAGGAACTCACACATCTGTAAATTTATTGCTCTCTGGCAGACATTTCACTCTTTCTTTTTTTTTTTTTTAATTTTTTATTTAAGAAAGGATTAATGAACAAAAACATAAGGTAGGAGGGGTACAACTCCACACAATTCCCACCACCCAATCTCCATATCCCACCCCCTCCCCTGATAGCTTTCCCATTCTCTATCCCTCTGGGAGCATGGACCCAGGGTCATTGTGGGTTGCAGAAGGTAGAAGGTCTGGCTTCTGTAATTGCTTCCCCGCTGGACATGGGCGTTGACTGGTCGGTCCATACTCCCAGTCTGCCTCTCTCTTTCCCTAGTAGGGTGGGTCTCTGGGGAAGCGGAGCTCCAGGACACATTGGTGGGGTCTTCAATCCAGGGAAGCCTGGCCAGCATCCTGGTGGCATCTGGAACCTGGTGATTGAAAAGAGAGTTAACATACGAAGCCAAACAATTTGTTGAGCAATCATGGATCCCAAGCTTGGAATAGTGGAGAGGAAGTGTTAGGGAGGTACTCACTGCAAACTCTAGTGTACTTCTGCTTTCAGGTATATATTCTGCAGTAGTTTATGGATACGTGTGAACATAAGCTCTCTCTCACAGCAACTGGTGTATATCTAGGTTATGGGACTTTGTTAGAAAGTGAACTAACTGAGATGAAATTAGAGTGTACTATAAAAGGAAAGGTCTCACCCGAGTAATGAAGCTAAAGGGTTGTCATTTCACACGTGAAGTCTCTGGACACAGTCTGAGGTGAAGCATGTTGGGTGGCCATCGTAACTTGAGAGAGAGAGAGAGAGAGGTGGCAGGCCTCCCTTGCTTGCTTGGCAACTGGCGTTTTCTAAAGGGTTTCCCTTAATGCACAACAAATGCAGTGTTAATTTAGTGCTCACTAAATTAACTTCTTAAAACGAAACAAAACCTGTATCTGGAGTTTCAGTGAGAAACCAGGTCCGGGCTCGCGGGGCCAGCATCACCCACGAGGATGCTATCAGCTGTCAGCTGCCATTCCTGTTGAGAGCTCGCTGTGGAATATGTACCTGCTGCTTTGATAAGCACTAGGTGTGTGCTGCCTCCTTGACTTTGTAACTCTGTTCTCTCTTCTCTCTGACTAAAACAAAGCGTACAAAGAGGCTGATGTGCCCCGAGTGCCTCAATGGGCAGCCCCACAGAGAGCTGGGATCCTTATTAAGCTCATTTGATTGATGTCAGAAATGAAGTTTGGGGGCCACGTGGTGGCGCGCGCGCGGCTGAGGGCACGTGCTACGGTGCACAAGGACCCGCTTGCCAGCGGTGAAGCAGGGCTGCAGGTGTCTCTCTGTCTCTCTTCCTCTCTGTCTCCCTCTCCTCTCTCCATTTCTGACTGTCTCTATCTAATAAGCAAGTAAAGATGATTTTTAGAAAAATTTAAAAATGAAGCTTTCCATCCCTCCTCTGTTACCTACGTGGCAGACTCCACTCCTGCCCGAGTGTCGCGGTGAGAGTAAAGAGCTCTGGGAACAGGGCTCAGTGTGCAGGCTGCCTCTGCTCGCCTTCCTTCCTCTCAGAAGCATTCCAGAAGCTCTTGGGGGAATTCTAACCTCAGACTGTCCAGAGGGGACATGGAAAGAAACAAATAAGTAACAGCCGCTACATTATTTTAAAAAGTTATTTACTTATGTGGTCCGGGAAGTGGTGCAGTGGATGAAGCACTGGACTCTTAACCATGAGGTCCTGAGTTCAATCCCAGCAGCACATGTGCCAGAGTGATGTCCGGCTCTTTCTCCTCCCCTCCTGTGTTTCTCATGAATAAATAAATGAAATATTTTTTAAAATTATTTATTTATTTATTATTGGATAGAGACAGAGAAATGGAGGTGGAAGGAGGAGACAGAGAGAGACCCCTGCAGCCCTGTGTCACCACTCGTGAATCTTACCCCCCTGCAGATGGGGACCAGGGCCTCGAACCCGGGTCCTTGTGCACTGTAACGTGTGCTCTTAACCAGGTGCACCACCGCCTGCCAGCCATTTGATTCAGTCCCTGTTGTGATTCATACTTGTCAGCAGAGCACAGAGCCGACTAAATCAAATCCCCAGGCTGTCAGGACGTCACTGTGTGACGCGACAGGTCAGTACTGGAGGGCAGGGGACGTTACTCGGTCTCTTAAGTCTCGCTTTCTTCCTCTCAGTGGACACAGTGAAGCGACTCGTCACGGTGCTGCCACAGAATAAGTGGTGGCAGAAACGGTCTTCTGTTTTCCCCACTGGATGACTTGACCCGAGCTCTTCGACCTCTACGCTTCAGTCTCACATCTTTAAAATAAGGACGTCCCTCTAGATCAGAGAGGTCACATCCACAGCATGAGTGATAGGACTTCTCATGCTTGCTCCCTGACACAAGTTCCTAACTGCGCTGATCCTGTTCTCGCATTCACTCACGTGTGGCCTCCCAGTCTTGCTAAGTCTAATTCTCCAGCCTGCACTGGGCACAGGGCAGAGTGGACTGAGGAGGGTATCAGACTCATTATTTTTTTACTCATTTTACTGGGCGGTGAATGGCTTACAAGCGTTGATACAGGGGTATGATTTCTCATCTCCCTGTGGCAAATGTCTTCAAAACACTCTCACCTCCAGCTTAGGTGTTTGCCACCATCATGCGTGAGGACTCTTTAAACCTTTTTAATATATATATTTATCAGGACAGAGAAATGCAGAGAAGGGGGGATCGAGAAAGAGAGGCAGCTGCTACACTACACTACTTCTGAGGCTTCCCCCTGCAGCTGGGGACTGGAGTCTTGAGCCTGCATCCTGTGCACTGTAACACGTGTGCTCAACCAGGTGCACCACTGCCGGCCCCTAAATCTTTACAAACATTTTTAACTCCATGGTCACTATGGTTTGCTTTGTATTCCAGCCGAATATGATGTAAATAACCTCTTTCATAGGTTTGACACCCCCCCCAAAAAAAAAAAGTTCCAGATGCCAGCATGATGCTGACCAGACTTCCCTGGGCAGACGACCCCACCAATGTGTCCTGGAGCTCCGCTTCCCCAGAGCCCCGCCCCACTAGGGAAAGAGAGAGGCAGGCTGGGAGTATGGGTCCACCTGCTAACACCCATGTTCAGTGGGGAATCAATTACAGAAGCCAGACCTTCCACCTTCTGCACCCCACAATGACCCTGGGACCATACTCCCAGAGGGATAAAGAATAGGAAAGCTGTCAGGGGAGGGGATGGGATACGGAGTTCTGGTGGTAGGAATTGTGTGGAGTTGTACCCCTCTTATCCTATGGTTTAGTCAATGTATCCTTTTTATAAATAAAAATTTAAAAAATATTTATTTATTCCCTTTTGTTTCCCTTGTAGTTATTGTTGTTGTTGATGTTGTTGTTGGATAGGACAGAGAGAAATGGAGAGGGAAGGGGAAGACAGAGAGGGGGAGAGAAAGACAGACACCTGCAGACCTGCTTCACCGCCTGTGAAGCGACTCCCCTGCAGGTGGGGAGCCGGGGACTCAAACCAGGATCCTTATGACAGTCCTTACACTTTGCACCACCTGCACTTAACCCGCTGTGCTACCACCCGACTCCCTATAAATAAAAAATTATTTAAAAATTAATTAATTAATTAATTAATTAATTAATTTTTAAAAAGACCATGGGGACCTTGATCTCCACAGGGCTAACGGGAACTCCACTTTCCATGGGGGACTGTCACATTCAGTGAAAGTTTAGGTCTCCTTGTGCGGGTGGCACTGAGACAGAGTTGGCTGATTTCTTTTTTCTTTTTCTTTTTTTTTTTTTTTTTACTAGAGCACTGCTCAGCTCTGGCTTATGGCGGTGTGAGGGATTGAACCTGGGACTTGAGAGCCTCAGGCATGAAAGTCTCTTTGAATAACCATTATGCTATACCCCCACCCAATGGCTGATTTCTTGTACTGACTTTCTGTGTGTCTGATCATGAAAGGCAGGAGAATGCTTGTTCCCATAAAGAGTGGGGTCCCCAGTGTTGGCCGGGCCAAGCCCAATGTCACTGTTGTTCTTCCGGCTACTTTGCACCTGATGCTGCTGCCCAGAAAACAAGAACAGGTGTTCCTCGCCTCCCGACTTCTCACGGTGAATGGATGCCCCATGTACCGCCTTTGAAAACTCTGGACTGCCCCCTAGCCGCCGCTGTCATATTGCTCCGCGTACCCTCACTCAGGGTTGGGGAAGTGATCAGTTACGTTGGTGAGTATCATCGAGCCCACAGATGACGTGGAAACACTGTGCTGAACAGCGAGAAGGAGGCTTAGGATTCTCAGAGTTGACATCAGCCTGAGTGCCAGCTCATTGTACCTTCTATTCTCAGACACACGCGGCTCACAGGAGAGCCTCTTGGGACTAAAGCTGATCTGCGTCCTCCTGCCTTTCGCCTTGCCCAAGCCTCCAGAGAGACCTCAGAGTTTGTATAAAAGGGACCAGATCGAATAGACTTCACTTCCTGGCAGTGATGGGGAGTATGAGCGTGCTTAGACTTTGGTGTTACTGCAGACAGAGAGAGAAGATTGAGGCCTTGTGCCTAGACTTTGGCGTCACTGCAGACAAATGTCAGAATGGAGCCTTCCATCATAGTCTGCAGACTGTTCGCTACTTTAAGGATGCTGAACTTCCTTTCTTCGGTTCATGCCATCTCTGAATTTTTTGTTTTTATTTTATTTTATTTATTTATCGATGAGAGGTATAGGGAGAGACAGAGAAAGAACCAGACATCACTCTGGTCCATGTGCTGGCGGGGATTGAACTCAGGACCTCATGCTTGAGAGTCCAGTGCTTTATCCACTGCACCACCTCCTGGACCATCCATCTTTAAATTATTATGACTGTACCTCTGATTTGAAGGATGGACTTTTTTTTTTTTTTGTTCAACCTGGTTTTGTTTTTAATTGTGATTAATAGTGGTTTCTGGGGAGTTGGGCGGTAGCGCAGCGGGTTAAGCACAGGTGGTGCAAAGTGCAAAGACCGGTGTAAGGATCCTGGTTCAAGCCCTGGGATCCCCACCTGCAGGGGAGTCACTTCACAGGTGAAGCAGGTCTGCAGGTGTCTGTCTTTCTCTCCCCCTCTCTGTCTTCCCCGTCTCTCTCCATTTCTCTCTGTCCTATATAACAACAATGACATCGATAATAATAACTACAACAACAATTAAAAAAAGACAAGGACAACAAAAGGAAAAATTAAAAAAAAATAGTGGTTTCTAAGGTTGTAGAGTTACACCCACCACCAAAGTTTTGTGCCTACAACCCCCCCATGATAACCACCATATTTTTCTCACAGAGTCTCAGAGTTAACTTCTTTTTGTTTGCAAGTTTATGTGTTTCAGTTCTGTAGATTCATATCAGTGAAATCATCCAGTAGTTATTTATTTTTTATTTATTGTTGGATAGAGATAGAGAGAATTTGAGGGGGAGTGGGTGAGAGAGAGAGAGAGACAAACACCTGCAGCCCTGCTTCACCACTTGTGAAGTTTTCATAACTCAGCTCTTTAAGAGAACGCCTGATAGGTATCCTGCCAAGAGCCTTCCCATGAATTGCAGAAGTGAGTACTTTTCACAGAGCTGACCCATTCTCTGCAGGGCAAGAGCGGAGTTTAACTGCTGGCTAATCACGTGTGGCTGGTAGGACCTTGTCTTGGGAGTTTGGGTTCTGTAACTGCTGCTTTTGCATTGCTGGTACCCGGTTCACGGCTCTGAGGCTGTCTCCTCACTTGGCAGACTGGCTGCGTAAAGTAGTCATCACTAGGATCGAGAGTGCAGCGAGAGACGTGTTTTTGTGGGTGAATATTAGCTTGTTTGGGGGCGGGGTGGGGTGGGACATAGAAGTCTTGGCGTGAAAGAGTGACCTGCCCAGAGAAGAGAGGATAGAGGGGTAGTGATAGTAGGAATGGAGAGACGGGAACAGACTTCAAAATTGTATAGGTAGTATTGGTAGACGTGGTGGCTAATTGAATGTAGAGGCAAGGAGGAGTTTGAAGATGACAGCTGAGTCTGGCTGAGATACATCCGCCCATGGTGCACTGCACCAAAAAGTAAAGTGTGTGTGTGTGTGGGGGGGGGGGGGGGCGTTCAGGTCCTGGACCAGGACGGCAGAGGAGGACTTAGTGGGGGTTGCATTGTTATGTGGAAAACTGGGAAATGTTATGCATGTGCAAACTATTGTATTTTACTGTTGATTGTAAACCATTAATTCCCCAATAAAAAAGAAAGAAAGAAAAAGAATGCATCCTCCCTATTCCTGAATGTAGACGATACTACGCCTATCCCTTTAGTGGTTAGGGACTCGGTTTAAGTGGGTGAAGGACGTTCACTGTGTCTTCCTGGTTGATCGTTTCATAGAGACCTTTCACAGAGCCAGAGAAGCTGATTGTAAGACAGCTCTAATAGGCAACAATGTGGGTGTTCATCTGGGAAATTAGCTTCATTTTAGAGCGATGCAGAAGGGCTCCGGATACAGGGAGAGCAGAGCCTCTCAATTAAGTTTTATTAAAGAGTAGTTTTGGGGGGCTGGGTGGTGGCACAGCTGGTTCAGCATACACTACAGTGCACGAGGACCCGGGTTCGAGCCCCTGGTCCCCACCTGCAGGGGGGAAGCTTCATGTGTGGTGAAGCAGGGCTGCAGGTGTCTCTGTCTCTCTCCCCCTGTCTCCCCTCCCCCTCTCAATTTCTCTGTCTCTATCCAGTAATACATAAACCAAAATATTTTATGTTTAATTTATTTATAAAATAAAAAATAGAAAATATCAACAAAACCATAGAATAAGAGGGGTATAATTCCACACATTTCCCACCACCAGAGTTCCGTGTCCCATCCCCTCCATTGGAAACTTCCCTGTTCTTTATCCCTCTGGGAGTGTGGACCCAAATTCTTTTTGGGATGCAGAAGGTGGGAGGTCTGGCTTCTGTCATTGCTTCTGCACTGGACATGGGTGTTGGCAGGTGGATCCACACCCCCAGCCCATCTCTCTCTTTCCCTAGTGGGGCAGGGCTCTGGGGAAGTGGGGCTCCAGGACACAATGGTGAGGTTGTCTGTCCGTGTGAGTCAGGTTGACGTCATGGCAGCATCTGCAACTTGGGAGTTTGGAACGTGTGTTCCTTTGCCTCCTCCTCTCTTGTGGGAACTGGTTCAGTAGTTCTTGTAAGGTGGGGTTGATTGGGGCAAGTTCCTTTAGTTCTTGAATATTTGAGAGAACCTTTATTTCTCCCTCACATTTGAAGGATGATTTTGCAGAATACAATATTCGTGGCCGGAATTCCCTCTCCTTTAGAACTTCGAATATGGCATTGCACTCTCTCCTGGTCTGGGTGGCCGTTAGTGTCTTTTACTCCCTGGAGCTCTGAGTGAAGTTCTTCTTTCCAGATTTGAAGATTCTTAGTGAACTCTGTTATAAGTTCCTCTCGTGTGTGTTTTAATTCCATAGTAACATGCCCTTTTTAATGAGCTTTCTGTAGTCTGTCTCTGAGAGTGTCTGTGAATCAGTAATTCCTTGGGTTTCCTCTGTCTCATTTCTGTCTGGCTGACACGGCCTGGTTGGCTGTTGCTTCTGTTTCTAGCTTGCGCATTTCTTGTGCTGCTTATTGCTGGCCAGCAGGTGGTGCAGTTGTGACCTCTAGGTTTCTCTTGTTGGCATGATCTGCCGCGTGTGGGACGGGTGGCAGGTGGTTGCTTTGGGTTGCCTTGTGGTCAGAAGTGCCCTGTTTGATGCTGTGTCCTCGCCTTGAAGTCAGAAGACCAGAGCGCCCCCCCTCAGTCAAAGACTGGGAGGTTTTCCGTCCCTGTCTCTTTTCTCCGGGCGCTAAGAACCCTTAGCTTGCTTGCTGCCCTTCACGTGGAATCCCTACCACGGCGCAGCTCAGCCCGGCCGCCCCAGCTCTGATCTGACTTTGCTGCTCTTCAGCCCGCGCCCCTTTTCGCTCTAACCGCACGCAAGCCCCCACCCGAGGCTGCAGAACCTTCAGCTGTGGATTCTGACTGCCGCTGGGTCTCTCGCATTTATTGGTTGTTTTGGGAAGAGAGGTGATTTGGTCCCAGTTATTCCATGCCCATGCCTCCCAGAAGTCCAGATCAAAATATTTTAAAAACTTTGATAAAAATAAGTACTTTTTTTTTTTTTTTTTTTTTGCCTCCAGGGTTATCATAGGGGCTTGGTGCCTGCACTATGAATCCACTGTTCCTGGAGGCCATTTTTGTTGCCCTCATTATTATTATTATTGCTGTTACTGCTGCTGTTGTTGGATAGGACAGAAAGAAATGGAGAGAGGAGGGGAAGACAGAGAGGGGAGAGAAAGACAGACACCTGCAGACCTGCTTCACCGCCTGTGAGGCGACCCCCCTTGCAGGTGGGGAGCTGGGGGCTCGAACCAGGATCCTTACACCAGTCCTTGCACTTTCTGCCATGTGCGCTTAACTCACTGCGCTACCACCCGGCCCCCTAATAAGTACTTTTTGTACTTACATAAGAGAGTTATTTGAAGTTGGTTGCAGATATCTGTCCCGAGTATATTTTCCCCAGAACACCTATCTTTCCAATTACTCCGATGTCTGTGGCATGATTCCAATAGATACAGAAATTGTTTTGCTGCCTCTTTAATTTGATATAATGACTGAGCATCCTTAAGTCAATGTCCGTCTGCTCTGCTTAGAAGCAACAGCAGCAGCAGACTTACATGGAGGTAACAAGTGTAAAACTGGTTATACAGTCACTTCGATTCACCATTATTTGTATCCTCTTCTCCCTCTGTTCTTGGTGGAGATTATCTGCTTAACTGGGCTTACTTTCAAGTTGGGGGAAAGAGCCACGACACCAGTCCTCCGTAGCATTTGGAGGAAAAGACTGTGTGAAGACTGATACGTTTCGTGACTTTCCTTCTGCTTCGCCGCTCCGTGGAAGGAGCCAGAGATGTGGACCTTAGAGAGATGGCTGACGGCCCTCAGGGTCACCAGTCAAATCACAGGCTCATTGCGTGATAGACTGATAGGCTGAACTATCATAATGAATGTACTGACATTCCTGTTTATTTCGTAATGCCTTTTAAATTAAATGTGAATGTGGTCCGGGAGGTGGCGTAGTGGTAAAGCTTTGGACTCTCAAGCATGAGGTCCCAAGTTCAATCCCCAGCAGCACATGTGCCAGAGTGATGTCTGGTTCTTTCTCTCTCCTACCTTTCTCATAAATAAATAAAATCTTTAAAAAACAAATTAAATGTGAAAA